>NC_056750.1:823288829-823338829 GCF_019279795.1 Protopterus annectens | reverse complement strand
ACTCTGGCACTGATTCTCATCACATCACGTTACTGTCAGATAGCACTCTGATGCCATTTTGCATTTCATCACATACTGTCAAATTGTGCTCTGGCACTCTTTCCTATCACGTCATATCATTGTCAGAAGGTTCTCTGGCACGTTTTCTTATCATATCACATTACTGTCACATGGCATTCTGTCACATTTCTTATCACATCAAGTTAATATCAGATGGTAATCAGGTGCTGTCTTCCATCTCATCACATCACTGTTAGCAATCTGGCACTGTTTCTTATCACATCATATCACTGTCAGATGGCACCCTGGCAGTGTTTCTGTTCAAATCACATCACTGCTAGATGGCAGTTTGTCACTGTTTCTCATCACATCGCATATGGCACTCTGGTGCTGTTTCTCATCACAACACATCACTGTCAGATGGCACCCTGGCAGTGTTTCTCATCACATCACATCACCTGTCAGATGGCACTGTGGCACTGTTTCCATTCTAGTGCTGTTTCTACTCATGCCACATTACTGTCAGATGGCTCTCTAGCACTGCTTCTTGTCTAATCATTTAAATATCAAATAGCACTGTGGCACTGTTTCTCATCACATCATATCACTATCAGGTGGCACAGTTTCTCATCACATTAAATCACTGTCAGATGGCACACATCACATTACTGTCATACGGCACTCTGACACGGTTTCTTATCACATCAAATCACAGTCACATGGCACTCTGGCACTGTTTCTTATCCTATCACATGACTGTCAGATGGCACTCTGGTGCTGTTATCACATCATATCACATTACTGTCATCATTCCAGTGCTGTTTCACATTACATCACATACTGCCATGGTGCTCTGGCACTTTTTCTCATTACATCACTGTCAAATAGCACTCTAGCACTGTTTCTTATCACACCACATACCTGTCACATGGCATTCTACCACTGTTTCTTATCCTATCACATCACTGTCAGATGGCACTCTGGTGCTGCTTCCAGGTACAACAAGTACTGTCAGACAGTGCACTGGTGCTGTTTCTCATCACATTACTGTCAGATGGCACTCTGGCACTGTTTCTAATCACATCACATCACTGTCAGGTGGCACTGTGGCACGGTTTCATCTCACATCACATATGGCACTCTGGCACTGTTTTTCATCACATCACTGTCAGATTGCACTCTGGTACTGTTTCTTATTACATCACATCACTGTCAGGTGCCACTGTGGCACTGTTTCTCATCACATTAAATCACTGTCACATGGCACTCTTACTGTTTCTCATTAAATTACTATCAAATGGCACTCTGGCACTTTTTCTCATCACATCACTGTCAGATGGCACTCAGGCACTGTTTCTTTATATCACATTACTGTCACATGGCACTCTAGCACTGTTTCTTATCCCATCACATCACTGACAGGTTGCATTGGTGCTGTTTTGCATCACATGACATACTGTCAGATTGTGCTCTGGCTCTGTTTCTCATCACATCACATCACTCTAAGATGGCACTCTGGCACTGTTTCCTATCACATCATATCATTGTCTGATGGCTGTCTAGAACTGTTTCACACCACATCACTCTCAGATGGCACTCTGGCACTGTTTCTCGTCACATCACATCAGTGTCATATGACACTCTGCTACTATTTCTCAACACGTCACTCACAGATGGCACACTAGCACTGTTTCTCATCACATTACTGTCAGATGGCACTATAGCACTGTTTCTCACCTCATCATATTACTGTCAAATTGCACTCTGGTCCTGTTTTTTTTATCACATCATGTCAATATAAGATGGCATTCACGTGCTGTTTCACATCTAATCTCATCATTGTCAGATGGCTCTCTGGCATTGTTTCTCATCACATCACTGCCAGATTGCACTTTGTCACTGTTTCTCGTCACATTACTGTCAGATATCACTCTAGTGCTGTTTTGCATTACATGACATACTGTCAGATGGTGCTCTGGCACCATTTCCATCACATCACATTACTGTCACATGGCACTGTGATGCTCCTTCCCATTATATCACATTACCTGTCAGATGGCACTGTGGCACTGTTTCTCATCACACTAAATCACTGTCAGATGGCACACATAACATTACTGTCACATGGCACTCTGGTGCTATTTATCACATCACATAGGTTCATAGGTTCATAGGTGGGTACTACGCTATCTGCCTGAAGGCATTTATAAGCCTAGCCAGAATGTGTTGGCTTTTGCCACCCCCTTAGATTAGTTCCCTGTGCTTCTGTCCAGCAGAGCCACTGAAGTGATCACCGAGGTAAACTTACTGTTTCCCATTCACTCGTCAAGGTTTATTTTAAAGAGTGTTAGCGAGGAGTTCTGCCTAATGTAGATTGGGATCTTGTTCCAAAGCATGGGAAGTGTCTGGGACAGGAATATATCCCTCCAGTATGCCCTATTTATTGTTGTGGTGAGGTTTAGATCCCTAGAGCATGTGACTCGAGGAGATAAGGTTTTCTTTAGTGCAGCATGTCCATCAATTCTGGGTTGGACATGGCCTTGTATATCAGGCAGAGATCTCCTCTGAGTAGGCGTCACTGTCACATGGCACTCTAGCACTGTTTCTTATCCTATCACATGACTGTCAGATGGCATTCTAGTGTGGTTTTGCATCACATCATATTACATCACTGCCATCACTCTGTTTTTTTTTTTTTTTTGCATTATATCACATACTGTCAGATGGTGCTCTGGCACTTTTTCTTATCAAATCTCATCACTGTCAGGTGGCATTGTGGCACTATTTCTCATCACAGTAAATCACTGTCAGATGCTACACATCACATTTCAGTCAAATTGCACTCTGACACATTTTTGTATCACACCACTTCACCTGTCAGATGGTGCTGTGGCACTGTTTCACCTCACATCACATATGGCACTCTAGTGATGTTTCTTCTCATATCAGATTACTGTCAGATGTCTCTCTAGCACTGCTTCTCATCTCATCACTTCAATATCAAATAGCACTGTGGCACTGTTTCTCATCACATCACTGTCAGGTGGCACTGTTTCTCATCACTTTAAATCACTGTCAGATGGCACACATCACATTACTGTCACATGGAACTCTAGCACTGTTTCTTATCCTATCACACGGCTGTCAGATGGCATTCTGGTGTGGTTTTGCATCACATCATATTACATCACTGCCATCACTCTGGTGCTGTTTTGCATTATATCACATACTGTCAGATGGTGCTCTGGCACTTTTTCTCATCACATCTCATCACTATCAGGTGGCACTGTTTCTCATCACAATAAATCACTGTCAGATGTCACACACACATTAGTCACATTGCACTCATACTGTCTCTCACCACATTACTATCAGATGGCACTCTGGCAATTTTTCTCATCACTGTCAGATGGCACTCTGGTACTGTTTCTTATCACATCATATCACTGTCACATGGCACTCTATCACTGTTTCTTATCCTATCATGTCACTGACAGATGGCACTCTGGTGCTGTTTTGCATCACATGACATACTGTCAGATGGTGTTCTGGTGCTGTTTCTCATCACATCACTCTAACATGGCACTCTGGCACTGTTTCCTATCACATTATATCATTGTCTGATGGCCGTCTTGCACTCTTTCACACCACATCACTCTCAGAAGGCACTCCAACACATTTTCTTATCATATCATATAACTGTCACCTGGCACTCTGGCACTGTTTCTTATCACATCACATCACATAGGTGTCATACGACACTCTACCTCTATTTCTCAACACATCACTCACAGATGGCACTCTAGTATTGTTTCTCATCACATCACTGTTAGATGGCACTCTAGTAGTGTTTCTCACCTAATTATATTACTGTTAAATTGCACTCTGGATGTTTTTTATCACATCACATCAATATCAGATGGCATTCAGGTACTGTGTCACATCCCATCTCATCACTGTCAGATGGCTCTCTGGCATTGTTTCTCATCGGGTTCCGTTCAGAAGGTCGAAATACTGAAATCTCAAATTTCAGTATTTCAAGCCCAAGAAGCCGAATCCACATAATAGCAAAAGTTTAGAAGTGTGAAATTCAAAACCTCAAATACCGGAGGTTTTGAATTTCACGCTTCTAAAGTTCTGCTATGGTCATGTATTCAGGTAAGTGTGTGTGTGTGTGTGTGTGTGTGTGTGTGTGTGTGTGTGTGTGTGTTAGGGGGTTTGGGTAGGGGCTGTGGTGTGTGTCAGTGTGTTTTGTTGCTGTGATGGGTATATGCGAAGAGAAAGTAGCTTGTGCGGTGGTGTTTTGTGTGTGTTTGTATGTAGTGCGACCTCAGAGTGAGAATATTTAAGTAGGGTGTGTGTGTGTGTGTGTGTGTGTGTGTGTGTGTGTGTGTGTGTGTGTGTGTGTGTGTATGTGCGTGTCTGTGTGTGTGTGTGTGTGTGTAGTAAAAGCGCAAAATTCAAAATTTCGCAGTTTTTAGTTTTCATTGTTTTGTGGATTCCACTTCTTGGGATCGAGATACTGAAATTCGAGATTTCAGTATTTCGAGCTTCTAAAGTGAATCTGTTTCTCATCACATCACATCACTGCCAGATGGCACTTTGTCACTGTTTCTCATCACATTACTGTCAGATAGCACTCTGGTGCTATTCTCCATCACATGACATACTGTCAGATGGTGCTCTGCCACTGCTTCTCATCACATCAATCTCAGATGGCACTCTTGCACTGTTTCTAATCTCATCATATCATTTGCCAAGTTGCATTGCTTCTCATCACATCACATTACTGTCAGATGGCACTTTAGCATGGTTTTTCATCTCATCAAATTACTGTCAAATGACACTCTGGCATTATTTCTCATTGTGTCATATCACTGGCAGATGGCTCTCTAGTATAGCTTAATGTCTCATCACTTCACTATCAAATGGCACTGTGGCACTGTTTTACCTCACATGAGATCTGGCACTCTGGTGCTGTTTCTCATCATATCACATTACTGTCAGATGACTGTCTAGCACTGCTTCTCATCTTGTCACATCACTATCAAATGGCACTCTGGCACTGTTTCTTATCACACCACAACACTGTCACATGGCACTCTACCACTGTTTCTTGTCCTATCACATCACTGCCAGGTGGCACTCTGGTGCTGCTTCGCGTTACATCACGTACTGTCAGATGGTGCTCTGGGGCTGTTTCGCATCACATCCATCTGGCACTGTTTCTCATTACATCACATGACTGTCAGGTGGCATTGTGGCACTTTTACCTCACATCACATATGGCACTCTGGCACTGTTTCTCATCACATCACTATCAGATGGCACTCTAACACTCTTTCTAATCACATTAAATCACTGTCAATGGCACACATCACATTACTGTTACATGGCACTCAATCTTTCTCATCACATTACTCTCAGATGGCACTCTGGCATGTTTTCTCATCACATCACTGTCAGATGGCATGCATGCACCATTCCTCATCTCATCACATCATTGTCACATGGCACTCTAGCACTGTTTCTTATCCTATCACATCACTAACAGATGGCGCTCTGGTGTTGTTTTGCATCACATGACATACTGTCAGATGGTGCCCTGGCTCTGTTTCTCATCACAACACTCTAAGATTGCACTCTGGCACTGTTTTTATCAGATCATATCATTGTCTGATGACTGTCTGGCACTGCTTCATTCCACATCACTCTCAGATGGCACTCTGGCAATTTTTATCATATCACATAACTGTTAAGTGGCACTCTGGCGCTGTTTCTTATTACATCACATTACTGTCAGAATCCACTCTGGCACTGTTTCTCATCACATCACATCGGTGTCATATGACACTCTGCTACTATTTCTCAACACATCACTCACAGATGGCACACCAGCATTGTTTCTCATCACATTACTGTCAGATGGAACTCGAGCACTTTTTCTCACCTCATCATATTACTGTCAAATTGCATTCTGGTCCTGTTTTGTATCACATCATGTCAATATCAGATGGCATTCTGGTGCTGTTTCACATCTCATCTCATCACTGTCAGATGTCTCTCTGGCATTGTTTCTCATCACATCAATCTCAGATGACACTCTTAAACTGTTTCTAATATCATATCATTTGCCAGGTGGCACTGCTCCTCATCACATCACATTACTGTCAGATGGCACTCTAGCACTGCTTTTCATCTCATCACAATACTGTCAAATGGCACTCTGGCATTATTTTTCATTGGGTCATGTCACTGTCAGATGGCACTCTAGTACTTCTACTTGTCTCATCACTTCACTATCAAATGGCACTATAGCACTATTTCTCATCACATCACAGTCATATGGCATTCTGGCACTGTTTCTCATCACATCACATCACCTGTCAGATGGCACTGTGGCACTGTTGCACCTCACATCACATTATTGTCAGATGGCACTGTGGCACTTTTTCTCATCACATCACATTACTGTCAGATCTCTTGCACTGTTGCTTGTCACATCATATTACTGTCAGATGGCACTGTGGTGCTCCTTCTCATCACATCACCTGTCAGTTGGCACTGTAGCACTGTTTTACCTCACATCAAATGTAGTACTCTGGTGCTGTTTCTCATCATATTATATTACTGTCAGATGGCTGTCTAGCACTGCTTCTCATCTTGTCACATCACTATCAAATGGCACTGTGGAACTGTTTCTCATCACATTAAGTCACTGTCAATGGCACACATCACAGTACTGTCACATGGCACTCATACCATTTCTCATCACATTGTTATCATATGGACCTCTGGAACTTTTTCTCATCACATCACTATCAAATGACACTGTGGCACTGTTGCTCATCACATCACATCACGGTCAGGTGGCACTGTGGCACTGTTTCTTATCACATTAAGTCACTGTCAGATGGCACACATCACATTACTATCAGATGGCACTCTGACACTTTTTCTTATCACATCATGTCACTGTCACATAGCACTCTAGCACTGTTTCTTATCCTATCACATCATTGTCAGATGGCACTCTGGTGCTTTTTCGCATCACATCATAGCATATCACTGTCAGCACTATGGTGCTGTTTTGCATTATATCACATATGGTCAGATGGTGCTCTGGAACTGTTTCTCATCACATCACTCTCAGATGGCACTCTTGCACTGTTTCTAATCCCATCATATTATTTGCCAGATGGCACTGTTTCTCATCACATCACATTTCTGTCAGATGACTCTCTAATACTGTTTTCCATCTCATCGCAATACTATTAAATGGCACTCTATTTATTTATTATTTATTTATTTATTAACATTTGTTGACCGGGAAAGTCTACTGGGTCAGGAACTCATTTTCAGTGGAGGCCCGGCGAAAAAAGCTCCACAAACATAAAATGTTAACACAGTTAGTAATATACAGAATAAGCAGTACAGAAACAGTACAAAAAGATCCACTGTTATAGCATAAACAGTTATTAGTATATAAGAGAAACTGAGACAGGAGCAGTGCAAACATTGAAGATATGCAAAGCTGTACTAATATATAAACATTCTAATTACAGAAGACTTATTTACCTTTATTCAAGTCACATGAAAGTAATCTATAACCCTAGTATAGTTTTAATGTATATTATAAAATCTAGAAATTAGTTAAGTGTGTCATACTGCTTGACGTTAAGGTATCCGATGGCGATGAGAAGCCCTAGCACTATTTCTCATCACATCACATCACTGTCAGATGGCACTGTGGCAGGTTTTATCCTCACATCACATCACTGTAAGATGGCACTGTTGCAGTTTTTCCTCATCACATCACAGCACTGTTGCATGGCTCTCTGGCACTGTTTCTCATCATATCACATTACTATCAAATGGCACAGTGGCACTGTTTCACCTCACATCACGTATGGCAATCTGACACCATTTCACATTACATCAAATGACTGTCAGATGGCATTGTGGTACTGTTTCTCATCACATCACCTGTCAGATGGCAATGTAGCACTGTTTCACCTCACATTAGATCTGGCAGTCTGGTGCTGGCTCTCATCATATTACATTACTGTCAGATGGCTCGCTAGCACTGTTTCGCATCTCATTACATCACTATTAAATGGAAGTGTGGAACTGTTTATCATCACATCATTGTTGCATGGCACTGTAGCACTATTTCTCATCACATTAAATCATTGTCACTGGCACACATCACATTACTGTCACATTGCACTCATACTGTTGTCATCACATTACTTTCAGATGGCACTCTGGCACTTTTTTTCATCAGATCACTTCACCTGTCACATTGCACTGTGGCACTGTTTCACCTCACATCACACATGGCACTCTAGTGCTGTTTCTCATAATACCACATTACTGTCAAATAGCTCTCTAGCGCTACTTCTCATCTCATTCTCATCACTTCAATATCAAATAGCACTGTGACACTGTTTCTCATTACATCACATCACTGTCATGTGGCACTGTTTCTCATCACATTAAATCACTGTCAGATGGCACACATCACATTGCTGTCACATGGCACTCTGGCACTATTTCTTATCACTTCACATCACTGTCACATGGCACTCTAGCATTGTTTCTTACCCTATCACATGACTGTCAAATGGCACTCTGGTGCTGTTATGCAACATATCATATAACATCACTGTCATCACTCTGGTGCTGTTTCACATTACATCACATAGTGTCAGATGGTACTTTGGCAGTTTTTCTCATATCATCACTGTCAGATGGCACTCTGGCAGTGTTTCATATTACACCACATCACTGTCACATGGCACTCTAGCACCGTTTCTTAACCTATCACATCACTGTGAGATGGCACTCTGGTGCTGCTTTGCTTTACATCATGTACTGTCAGATGGCACTCTGGCGCTGTTTATCATCACATCTCATCACTGTCAGGTGGCACTATGGCACTTTTTCTCATCACAATAATTCACTGTCAGATGGCACACATCACATTACTGTCACATTGTACTCATACTGCTTCTCATCACATTAGTATCACATGGCACTCTGGCAATTTTTCTCGTCACATCACTGTCAGATCTGGCACTGTTTCTTTTCACATCATATCATAGTCACATGGCACTCTAGCACTGTTTCTTATCCTATCACATCACTCTAAGATGGCACTCTGGTGCTGTTTTGCATCACATGACATACTGTCAGATGGTGCTCTGGTGCTGCTTCTCATCATCTCATGCTAAGATAGCACTCTGGCACTGTTTCCTATCACATCATATCATTGTCTGATGGCTGTCTGGCACTGATTCACACCACATCACTCTCAGATGGCACTCTGGCACTTTTTCTTATCATATCAGATAACTGTGACGTGGCACTTTGGCACTGTTTCTTATTACATCACATTACTGTCATATGGCACTCTGGCACTGTTTCTCATTACATCACATTGGTGTCATATGACACTCTAATTCTCAACATATCACTGTCAGTTGGCACTCTAGCACTATTTCTTATCTCATCATATTACTGTTAAATTGCACTCTGATCCTGTTTTTTATCACATCATGTCAATATCAGATGGCATTCATGTGCTGTTTCACATCTCATCACTGTCAGATGGCTCTCAGGCATTGTTTCTCATCACATCACATCACTGTCAGATGGCACTTTGTCACTGTTTGTCATCACATTACTGTCAGATAGCACTCTGGTGCTGTTTTGCATCACATGACATACTGTCAGATGGTGCTCTGGCACTGTTTCTCATCACATCACTCTCAGATGGCACTCTAGCACTGTTTCTTACCTGATCATATTACTGTTAAATTGCACTCTGATCCTGTTTTTTATCACATCATGTCAATATCAGATGGCATTCAGGTGCTGTTTCACATCTCATCACTGTCAGATGGCTCTCAGGCATTGTTTCTCATCACATCACATCACTGTCAGATGGCACTGTGGCACTGTTTCCCATCACATCACTGTCATACATCACTCTGGTGCTGTTTCTCATCACATCACATCACATCATCTGTCAGATGGCACTGTAGCACTGTTTCACCTCACATCAGATCTGGTGCTCTGGTGCTGTTTCTCATCATATCACATTACTGTCAGATGACTCTCTAGCACTGCTTCTCATCTCATCACATCACTATCAAATGGCACTTTTCCATCACATCACTGACATATGTCACTCTGGCACTGTTTCTCCTCACATCAGATCACTGTCAGATGGCACTGTGGCACTGTTTCCCATCACATGACTGACATACGTCACTCTGGTGCTGTTTCTCATCACATCACATCATCTGTCAGATGGCACTGTAGCACTGTTTCACCTCACATCAGCTCTGGCACTCTGGTGCTGTTTCTCATCATATCACATTACAGGCACATGTCTCTCTAGCACTACTTCTCATCTTGTCGCATCACTATAAAATGGCACTGTGGAACTGTTTCTCATCACATCACATAACTGTTAGGTAGCATTGTGGCACTGTTTCGCAACACATTAAATCACTGTCAGTGGTATATATCAAATTTCTTTCACATGGCACTCATACTGTTTCTCATCATGTTACTATCAGATGGCACTCAAACTTTTTCTTATCACATCACTGTCAGAGGGCACTTTAGCACTGTGTCTTATCAAATCACATCACTGTAACATAGCACTCTAGCACTGTTTCTTATCTTGTCACATCACTATCTGATGGCACTCGGGTGCTGTTTCACATCGCATCATATCACATCACTGTCAGCACTATGGTGCTGTTTTGCATTACATCGCATACTATCAGATGGTGCTCTAGCACTGTTTCTCATCACACCACTCTCAGATGGCAGTCTTGCACTTCTTTGAATCTCCTCATATCATTTGACAGATGGCACTGTTTCTCATCACATCACATTACTGTCAGATGGCACAGTGGTACTGTTTCACCTCACATGACAGATGGCACTGTGGCACTACTTCTCATCATATAACATCACTTGTCAGACGCCACTGTGGCACTGTTTCACCTCACATCACATATGGCACTCTGGCACTGTTTCCCACCACTTCACATAATGGCAGGTGGCACTGTGGCACTGTTTCTCATCACATCACCTGTCAGATGGCACTGTAGCACCTTTTCACCTCACATCAGCTCTGGCACTCTGGTGCTGTTTTTCATCATATAACATTACTGTCACATGTCTCTCTAGGACTGCTCATCTTGTCACATCACTATTTAATGGCACTGTGGACCTGTTTCTCATCAGATCAGATCACTGTTCGGTGGCACTGCTTCTCATATTAAATTACTGTCAATAGCACACATCAAATTACTGTCACATGGCACTCGGTTTCTCATCACATTACTATCAGATGGCACTCTCGCACTTTTTCTCATCACATCACATCACCTGTCAGATGGCACTGTGGCACTATTTCACCTCACATCACATATGGCAGTCTTGTGCTGTTTCTCATCATACGACATTACTGTCAGATGGCTCTCTAGCACTGCTTGTCATATCATCATTTCAATATCAAATAGCACTGTGGCACTGTTTCTCATCACATCACATCATTGTCACATGCCACTGTTGCACTGTTTCACATCACATTAAATCACTGTCAGATGGCACACATCACATTATGGTCTCTTGGCCCTCTAGCACTCTCTCATATCCTGTCACATGACAGTCAGATGGCACTCACACTATTTCGCATCAGATCATATCACATCACTGTCATCACTCTGGTGCTGTTTTGCATTATATCACATACTGTCAGATGGTGCTCTGGCACTTTTTCTCATTACATCATTGTCAGGTGGCACTCCGGCACCATTTCTTATCACACCACATCACTGTCACATGGCACTCTACCACTGTTTCTTGTCCTGTCACATCACTGCCAGATGGCACTCTGGTGCTGCTTCGCGTTACATCACATACTGTCAGATGGTGCTCTGGCACGGTTTCCCATCACATCACTCTAAGACGGCACTCTGGCACTGTTGTTTCACATCACATCACTCTAAGATGGCACTCTGGCACTGTTTCCTATCACATTATATCATTGTCTGATGGCTGTCTGGCACTATTTTACACCACATCACTCTCAGACGGCACTCTGGCACTTTTTCTTATCATATCAAGTAAGTGTCACGTGGCACTCTGGCACTATTTCTTATTACATCGCATTACTCAGATGGCACTCTGGCACTGTTTCTCATCATATCACATCTGTATCACATGACATTCTGCCACTATTTCTTAACACATCACTTGCAGATGGCTTCTAGTATTGTTTCTCATCTCATCACTGTCACATGGCACTCTGGTGCTGTTTTGCATCATATGATATACTGTCATATGGTTCTCTGGCACATTTTCTCATCACATCACTCTCAGATGGCATTCTAGCACTGCTTCTAATCCCATCATATCATTTGACAGATGGCACTGTTTCTCATCACATTACTGTCAGATGGCACTTTAGCACTGTTTTTCCTCTCATCACATTACTGTCAAATGGCACTCTGGCATTATTTATCATTGTGTCATATCACTGTCATTTGGCTCTCTAGCACTGCTTCTTGTCTCATCACTTCACTATCAAATGGCACTATGGCATTGTTTCTCATTACATCAATGTCAGATAGCACCTAGGCACTGTTTCTCATCACATCACTGTCAGATGCACGTAGGCACTGTTTCACCACACATCACATATTGCATTCTGGCACTTTCTCATCACATCACTTTACTGGTAGATGGCACTTTTTTTCATCACATCGCATCACTGTCAGATGGCACTGTAGCACTTTTTCTCATCTCATCACATCACATCACTGTCACATGGCTCTCTGGCACTGTTTCTCATCACATCACTGTCAGATGGCACAATGGCACTGTTTCACCTCACATCACATATGGCACACTGGCACTGTTTCTCATCACATCACAGTCAACTATCACTGTGGCACTGTTTCTCATCACATGACATCACCTGTCAGATGGCACTGTAGAACTGTTTCACCTCACATCAGATCTGGCACACACGTGCTGTTTCTAATCATATCCCATTACTGTCAGATGGCTCTGTAGCACTGCTACTCATCTCATCACATCACTATCAAATGGCACTATGGAACTGTTTCTCATCACATCACTGTCAGATGGGCTCTCTGGCACTGTTTTCTCATCACGTCACATTACTATCAGATAACACTGTGGCACTGTTTTACTTCACATCACATATGGCACTCTGGCACTGTTTCTCATCACATCACATCACTGTCAAATGGCACTGTGGCACTGTTTCTCATCACATTGCATCACTGTCAGATCTCACTCTGGTGCTGTTTCTCATCATACCACATTACAGTCAAAAGGCTCTCTAGCACTGCTTCTCATCTTGTCACATCACTATCAAATGGCACTATGGAACTGTTTCTCAGCACATTGCCTCACTGTTAGCTGGCACTGTTTCTCATCACATTAAATCACTGTCAATGGCACACATCACACTACTGTTACATGGCACTCATACTGTTTCACATCACATCACATGTGACACTCTAGCACTGTTTCTCATTACATCACATCACAGTCCGATGGCACTGTGCCACTATTTCTCATCACATCACATCACTGTCATATGTCACTCTGGTGCTGTTTCTCATTGCTTCACATCACCACTCAGCACTGTTTAACCTCACATCAGATCTGGTGCTGCTTCTCATCATATCACATTCCTGTCAAATGGCTCTCTAGCACTGCTTCTCATCTCATCACATCACTATCAAATGGCACTGTGGCACGGTTTCTCATCACATTAAATCACTGTCAATGGCACACATCACATTTCTGTCACATGGTACTCATACTGTTTCTCATCACATTACTATCAGATGGAATTCCAAACTTTTTCTCATCACATCACTGTCAGATGGCACATTAGTACTGTTTCTTATCACATCACATCACTGTCACATGGCACTCTAGCACTGTTTCTTATCCAGTCACATCACTGTCAGATGGCACTCTGGTGCTGTTTCACATCACATCATATCACATCACTGTCAGCACTCTGGTGCTGTTTCACATTACATCACATGCTGTCACATGGTGCTCTGGAACTGTTCCTCATCACATCACTCTCAGATGGCACTCTTGCACTGCTTCAAATCCCATCATATTTGCCAGATGGTACTGTTTCTCATCACATCACATTACTGTCAGATGGCACGCTAGCACTGTTTTTCATTTAATCCCATTACTATTAAATGACACTCTGGCACTATTTCTCATCACATCACTGTCATATGGCACTGAGGCACTTTCTCATCATATCACATCACTGTTAAATGGCACTATTTCACTTTTTCGCATTACATCACGTCACTCTCACAAGGCTCACTGGCACTATTTTTCATCACATCACATTACTGTCAGAGGGCACAGTGGCACTGTTTCACCTCACATGACATATGGCACTCTGGCACTGTTTCTCATCACATCACATCACCTGTCAGAAGGCACTGTGACACTTTTTCTCATTATATCACATCAGTGTTAGATGGCACTGTTGCACATTTTCTCATCACATCACTGTCATATGGCTCTCTGGCACTATTTTCATTACATCACATTACTGTCAGATGGCGCTGTGGCACTGTTTCTCATCACATCATATTACTGTCAGATGGCACTGTGGCACTGTTTCTCATCACATCACTGTCAGATATCGCAGTGGCACTGTTTCAACTCACATTCACATATGGCACTCTGGCACTGTTTCTCATCATATCACATCACTGTCAGATGGCAGTGAAGCACTGTTTCTCATCACATCACTTGTCAGATGGTGCTGTAGCACTGTTTCACCTCACATTAGATCTGGCACTCTGATACTTTTTCTAATCATATCACATTACTGTCTAATGGCTTTCTAGTACTGCATCTCATCAAATCACTGTTAAATGGCATTGTGGAACTGTTTCTCATCACATTACTATCAGGTGGCACTTTTGTACTGTTTCTTATCACATCGCAACACTGTCAGGTGGCACTGTGACACTGTTTCTCATCACATTAAATCATTGTCAGATAGCACACATCACATTACTGTCACATGGCATTCTGACACTGTTTCTTATCACATCAAATCATAGTCACATGGCACTCTAACACTGTTTCTTATCCTACCACTTCACTAACAGATGGCACTCTGGTGCTGTTTTTCATCACATCATATCACATCACTGTCAGCACTCTGGTGCTGTTTCACATTACATCACATACTGTCAGATGGTGCTCTGGCACTGTTTCTCATCACATCACTCTCAGATGGCACTCTTTCTAATTCCATCATATCATTTGCCGGATAGCACTGTTTCTCATTACATCCCATTACTGTCATATGGCACTCCAGCACTATTTTTCATCTCATCACATTAGTATTAGTTGCAACTCTTGCACTATTTCTCATCACATCACTGTCAGATGGCACTGTGACACTTTTTCTCATCACTTCACATCACTGTCAGATGGCACTGTTGCACTTTTTCTCATCACATGAAATCACTGTCAAATTGCTTTCTGGCACTTTTTCTCATCACATCAGTGTCAGATGGCACAGTGACAGGTTTTTCAACACATCGCATCACTGTTAGTTTGCACTGTTGCACTTTTTCTCATCACATACTGTCACATGGCTCTCTGGCACTGTTTCACCTCATATCACAAATGGCAGTCTAGTGCTGTTTTTCATCATACCACATTAGTGTCAGATGGCTCTTTAGCACTGCTTGTCATTTCATCACTTCAATATCAAATAGCACTGTGGCACTGATTTTCATCACATCACAGTCAGGTGGCACTGAGTCACTGTTTCTCATCACATTAAATCACTGTCAGATGGCACACATCACATTCCTGTCTCATGGCACTCAGTCACTGTTTCTCATCACATCACATTACATTACTGTCAAATGGCACAGTGGCACTGTTTCACCTCACATCACATATGGCACTCTGGCACTGTTTCTCATCATATCACTTTACTGGTAGATGGCACTTTTTCTCATCACATCACATCACTGTCAGATGGCACTGTAGCACTTTTTCTCATCTCATCACATCACTATCACATGGCACTGTGACAATTTCTCATCACTTCACATCACTGTTAGATGGCACTGTAGCACCTTTTCACCTCACATTAGCTCTGGCACTCTGATGCTGTTTCTCATCACATCACATTACTGTTACGTGGCTCTCTCGCACCGCTTCTCATCTTGTCACATCACTATTAAATGGCACTGTGGAACTGTTTCTCAGCACATCACATTACTGTTAGGTGATGCTGTGGCACTGTTTCTCATCACATTAAATCACTGTCCGTGGCACACATCAAATTACTGTCACATGGCACTCAAACTGTTTCTCATTACATTATTATCAGATGGCACCTTTGCACTTTTTCTCATCTCATCACATGAGAGATGGCACTATGGCACTGTTTCACCTCATATCACATATGGCAGTCTAGTGCTGTTTTTCATCATACCACATTACTGTCAGATGGTTCTCTGGCACTGCTTGTCATCTCATCACTTCAATATCAAATAGCACTGTGGCACTGTTTTGATCACATCGCAGTCAGGTGGCACTGTGTCACTGTTTCTCATCACATTAAATCACTGTCAGATGGTGCACATCACATTACTGTCTCATGGCACTCTATCACTGTTTCTTATTACATCACATCACGGTCACATGGCACTCTAGCACTGTCTCTTATCCTATCACATGACAGTCAGATGACACTGGTGCTATTTCACATCACATCATATCACATTACTGTCATCGCTCTGGTGCTGTTTTGGATTATATCACATACTGTCATGGTGCTCTGGCACTTTTTCTCATTACATGACTGTCAAATGGCACTTTGGCACTGTTTCTTATCACACCACATCACTGTCAAATGGCACTCTGGCACTGTTTATCACACCACATCACTGTCAGATGGCACTCTGGTGCTGCTTCGCGTTACATCATGTAATGTCAGATGGTGCTCTGGTGCTGTTTCTCATCACATCACTGTCAGATGCCACTCTGGCACATATCACATTACTGTCACAAGGCACTCATGCTGTTTTTCATCACATTATGATCAGATGGCACTCTGGCACTGTTTCTTCTCACATCACATCACTGTCACACGGCACTGTTTCTTCTCACATCACATCACTGTCACATGGCACTATAGCACTGTTTCTTATCCTATCACATCACTGACAGATGGCACTCTGTTGCTGTTTTGCATCACATGACATACTGTCAGATGGCGCTCTGGCTTTGTTTCTCATCAAATCACTCTAAGGTGACAATCTGACACTGTTTCCTACCACATTATATCATTGTCTGATGTTTGTCTGGCACTATTTCACACCACATCACTCTCAGATGGCACTCTGGCACTTTTTCTTATCATATCATATAATTGTCACGTGGCACTCTGGCACTGTTTCTTAATATATCACATTACTCAGATGACACTCTTGCACTGTTTCTCATTACATTACGTCAGTTTCATATGACACTCTGCCACTATTTCTCAACACATCACTCGCAGATGGCACTCTAGCATTGTTTCTCACCTCATCATATCATTGTTAAATTAAACTCTGGTCCTGTTTTTTATCACATCATGTCAATATCAGATGGCATTCAGGTAATATTTCACATCTCATCTCATCACTGTCAGGTGGCTCTCTGGCATTGTTTCTCATCATATCACATCACTACCAGATGGCATTTTGACACTGTTTCTCATCACATCACTGTCAGATGGCACTCTAGCACTGTTTCTTATCCTATCACATCACTAACAGATTGCACTCTGGTGCTGTTTTGCGTCACATGGCATACCATCAGATGGTGCTCTGGCACTTTTTCTCATCATATCACTTTCAGATGGCACTCTTGCACTGTTCCTAATCCCATCATATCATCTGCCAGATGGCACTGTTTCTCATCACATCACATTACTGTCAGATGGCACTTTAGAACTGTTTTTCATCTCAACACATTACTGTCAAATGGCACTCTGGCATTATTTATCACTGCATCATATCACTGTCAGATGGCTCTCTAGCACTGCTTCTTGACTCATCACTTCACTATCAAATGGCACTGTGGCACTGTTTCTCATCACATCACTGTCAGATAGCATACTGGCACTGTTTCTCATCACATCATCTGTCAGATGGCACTGTAGCACTTTTTCTCATCTCATCACATCACTGTCTCATGGCTCTCTGGCCCTGTTTCTCATCACATCACATCACCTGTCAGATGACACTATGGCCCTGTTTCACTTCACATCACATATGGCAGTCTGGCTCTGTTTCTCATCACATCACATCACTGTCAGATGGCACTGTGGCACTGTTTCTCATCACATCACATCACCTGTCAGATGCCACTGTAGCACTGATTCACCTCATATCTGATCTGACACACTGGCATGGTTTCTCCTCATATCACATTATTGTTAGATGGCTCTCTAGCACTGCTTCTCATCTCATCACATCACTGTCAGATGGCATTCTGGCACTACTTCTTATTCCATCGCTTCACTGTTACATGGCACTCAAGCACTGTTTCTTATCCTATCGCATCACTGACAGATGGCACTCTGGTGCTGTCTTGCATCACATCACTGTCATCACTCTGGTACTGTTTTGGATTACATCACATACTGTCAGATGGTGCTCTGGAACTTTTTCTCATTACATCACTGTCAAATGGCACTCTAGCACTGTTTCTTATCACACCACATTACTGTCATATGGCACTCAACCTTCTTGTTCTATCACATCACTGTCAGATGGCCCCCTGGTGCTGCTTTGCGTTACATCACATAATGTCAGATGGTGCTCTGGTGCTGTTTCTCATCACATCACTGTCATCACTCTGGTACTGTTTTGGATTACATCACATACTGTCAGATGGTGCTCTGGCACTTTTTCTCATTACATCACTGTCAAATGGCACTCTAGCACTGTTTCTTATCACACCACATTACTGTCATATGGCACTCAACCTTCTTGTTCTATCACATCACTGTCAGATGGCCCCCTGGTGCTGCTTTGCGTTACATCACATAATGTCAGATGGTGCTCTGGTGCTGTTTCTCATCACATCACTGTCAGATGCCACTCTGGCACACATCACATTACTGTCACAGGGCACTCATGCTGTTTTTCATCACATTATGATCAGATGGGACTCTGGCAGTTTTTATCATCACATCACTGTCGGATGGCACTCTGGCACTGTTTCTTATCCTATTACATCACTGACAGATGGCACTCTGGTGCTGTTTTGCATCACATGACATACTGTCAGATGGTTTTGTTTCCCATCACATCAGTCTAAGATGAGACACTGGCACTATTTCCTACCACATTATTTCATTGTCTGACAGCTGTGTGGCACTGTTTCACACCACATCACTCTCAGATGGCACTCTGGCACTTTTTCTTATCATATCATATAACTGTCACGTGGCACTCTGGCACTTTTTCTTAATATATCTCATTACTCAGATGGCACTCTTGCACTGTTTCTCATTACATTACATCGGTTTCATATGACACTCTGCCACTATTTCTCAACACATCACTCGCAGATGGCACTCTAGCATTGTTTCTCATCACATCACTGTCAGATAGCACTCTAGCACTGTTTCTCACCTCATCATATCATTGTTAAATTACACTCTGGTCCTGTTTTTTATCACATCATGTCAATATCAGATGGCATTCAGGTAATGCTTCATCTCTCATCTCATCACTGTTAGATGGCTCTCTGGCATTGTTTCTCATCATATCACATCACTACCAGATGGCACTTTGACACTGTTTCTCATCACATCACTGTCAGATTGCATTCTAGCACTGTTTCTTATCCTATCACATCACTGACAGATTGCACACTGGTGCTGTTTTGCATTACATGGCCTACCGTCAGCTGGTGCTCTGGCACTTTTTCTCATCACATCACTCTCGGATGGCACTCTTGCACTGTTCCAAATCCCATCATATAATTTGCCAGATGGCACTGTTTCTCATCACATCACATTACTGTCAGGTGGCACTTTAGAACTGTTTTTCATCTCAACACATTACTGCCAAATGGCACTCTGGCATTATTTCTCAATGCATCATATCACTGTCAGATGGCTCTCTAGCACTGCTTCTTGACTCATCACTTCACTATCAAATGACACTGTGGCACTGTTTCTCATCACATCACTGTCACATAGCACCCTGGCACTGTTTCTCATCACATCATCTGTCAGATGGCACTGTGGCACTGTTTCACCTCACATCACATGGCACTCTGGCACTGTGTTTCATCACATCACATCACGTCAGATGGCACTGTAGCACTTTTTCTCATCTCATCACATCACTGTCTCATGGCTCTCTGGCTCTGTTTCTCATCACATCACCTGTCAGATGATACTATGTCCCTGTTTCACTTCACATCACATATGGCAGTCTGGTACTGTTTCTTATCACATCACATCACATCACTCTCTCGTGGCTCTCTGGCCCTGTTTCTCATCACATCACCTGTCAGATGACACTATGTCCCTGTTTCACTTCACATCACATATGGCAGTCTGGCACTGTTTCTCATCACATCGCATCACTGTCAGATGGCACTGTAGCACTGTTTCTCATCACATCACCTGTCAGATGGCACTGTAGCACTGATTCACCTCATATCTGATCTGGCACACTGGTGCTGTTTCTCCTCATATCACATTATTGTTAGATGGCTCTCTAGCACTGCTTCTCATCTCATCACATAACTGTCAGATGACATTCTGGCACTACTTCTTATCACATCCCATCACTGTTACATGGCACTCTAGCACTGTTTCTTATCCCATCGCATTACTGAAAAATGGCACTCTGGTGCTGTCTTGCATCACATCACATCACTGTCAGCACTCTGGTGCTGTTTTCCATTATATCACATATTGTCAGGTGGTGCTTTGGGACTTTTTCTTATCACATCACTGTCAGATGGCAGTCTGGCACTGTTTCTTATCATCTCATATCATATCATTATGTTTCTCATCGCATTAAATCACTGTCAGTGGCACACATCACATTACTGTTACATGGCACTCATATTGTTTCTCATCACATTACTATCAGATGACACTCTGGAACTTTTTCTTATCACATCACATTACTGTCACATAGCATTCTGCCATGCTTTTTTTATCATATCAAGTCAATATCAGATGGCACTCAGGTGCTGTTTGCCATCTCATCACATCACTATTAGATGGCAATCTGGCACTGTTTCTTATCACATCAATTACTGTCAGATGGCTCTCTAGCACTGTTTGTCATCACATCACATTGCTGTCAGATGGCACACTGGCATTGTTTCTCATCACATCACCTGTTAGATGGCATTGTGGCACTGTTTTGCCTCACATCACATATGCACTCTGGTGCTCTTTCTCATCATATCACATCACTGTCAGATGGAACCGTGGGACTGTTTCTCATCACATCACTGTCAGGTGGCACTGTGGCACATTTTCTCATCACATTAAATTTCTGTCAGATGGCACACATCACAATACTGTCATATGGCACTCTGGCACTGTTTCTTATCACATTACTATCAAATGGCACCCTGACACTTTTTCTCATCACATTAAATCACTGTTAGATAGCATACATCACATTACTATCACATGACACTCATACTGTTTCTCATCACATTACTATCATATGCACTCTGGCACTTTTTCTTATCACATGACTGTCAGATGGCACTCTGACACTGTTTCCTGTCACATCATATTATTGTCTGATGGCTGTCTGGCACTGTTTTACACCACATCACTTTTAGATGGCACTCTGGCACCTTTTATCACATAACTGACATGTGCCACTCTGGAACTGTTTCTTATTACATCACATTACTGTCAGATGGTGGACTGACACTGTTTCTCATCACTTCACATCGGTGTCATATGACACTCTGCCACTATTTCTCAACATATCACTTGCAGATGGCACTCTAGCATTGTTTATGAGCACATCAGTGTTAGATGGCACTCTAGCACTGTTTCTCATCATATTACTGTCAAATTACACTCTGGACCTTTTTTATCACATCATGTCAACATCAGATGGCATTCAGGTGCTGTTTCACATCTCATCTCTCAGTGCATCATATCACTGTCAGATGACTGTAGCACTGCTTCTTGTCTAACCACTGTGGGACCGTTTCTCATCACATCACTGTCAGATGGCACTCTGGCACTTTTTATCATCACATCACATCACTGTTAGATGGCACTCAGGCACTTTTTATCATCACATCACATCACTGTCAACTGGCTCAATATCGCTTTTTCTGATCGCATCACATCATTGTCAGATGGCACTGTGGTGCTGTTTCACATCACATCACCTGTTAAATGGCACTGTAACACTGTTTCACCTCACATCAGATCTGGCACTCTGGTGCTGTTTCTCATCATATCACATTACTGTCTAATGGCTCTCGGGCACTGCTTCTCATCTCGTCATATTAATATTAAATGGCACTGTGGAGCTGTTTCTGGTCACATCACATCACTGTTAGGTGGCACTATGGCATTGTTTCTCATCACATTAAATCACTGTCATTGGCACACATCACATTACTGTGACATGGCACTCATACTGTTTCTCATCACATTACCATCAGATGGCACTCTGGCAGTTTTTTTCTCACCACATCACTGTCAGATGACACTTTTACACTATTTATTATCCTATCATATCACTATCAGATGGCACTCTGGTGCTGTTTTGCATCACATCATATCACATCACTGTTAGCACTCTGGTGCTGTTTTGCATTACATCGTATACTGTCAGATGGTGCTCTGGCACTGTTTCTTATCACATCCCTTTCAGATGGCACTTTTGCACTGTTTCTAATCCCATCATATCAATTGCCAGATGACACTGTTTCTCATCACATCATATTACTGTTAGATGGCACACTAGCACTGTTTTTCATTTCATTCCATTACTATTAAATGGCATTCTGGCACTATTTCCCATCACATCACATTACTGCCAGATGGCACTTTGGCACTTTTTCTCATCACATCACTGTCAGATGGCACTGTTGCAGTTTTTCTTATCACATCACTGTCACATGGCTCTCTGGCATGGTTACTCATCACATCACATTACTGTCAGATGGCACAGTGGCACTGTTTCACCTTACATCACATATGGCACTCTGGCACTGTTTCGCATCACATCACATCACTGTCAGATGGCACTTTTTCTGATCACACCACATCACTGTTAGATGGCACTGTTCCACTTTTTCTCATCACATCACATTTCATCACTGCCACATGGCTGTCTGGCACAGTTTCTCATCACATCACATTACTGTCAGATGGCACAGTGGCACTGTTTCACCTCATTTGTCAGATGGCACTGTGGCACTGTTTCTTATCACATTACATCACCTGTCAGATGGCACTGTAGCACTGTTTCACCTCACATCAGATCTGACACGCTGGTGCTGTTTCTCATATCACATGACTGTTAGATGGCACTGTGGCACTCTTTCTCATCACATTAAATCACTGTCAATGGTACACATCATATTACTGTCACATGGCACTCATACTGTTTCTCATCACAATACCATCAGATGGCACTCTGGCACTTTTTCTCATTACATTACTGTCAAATGACACTGTGGCACTTTTTCTGACCACACCACATCACTGTTAGATGGCACTGTAGCACTTTTTCTCATCACATCATATTACTGTCAGATGGCACTGTTGCAGTTTTTCATATCACATCACTGTCACGTGGCTCTCTGGCACTGTTTCTCATCACATCACATTACTGTCAGATGGCACAGTGGTACTGTTTCACCTTACATCATATATGGCACTTTGGTATGGTTTCTCATCACATCACCTGTCAGATGCCACTGTGGCACTGTTTCACTTCACATCACATATGGCACTCTGACACGGTTTTTCATCACACCACTGTCAGATGGCACTGTGGCACTTTTTCTGATCACACCACATCACTGTCAGATGGGACTGTTGCATTTTTTTTCATCACGTCACATCACATCACTGTCACATGGCTCCCTTGCACTGTTTCTCATCACATCACATTACTGTCAAATGGCACAGTGGCACTGTTTCACCTCATTTGTCAAATGGCACTGTGACACTGTTTCTCATCACATTACATCACCTGTCAGATCGCACTGTAGCACTGTTTCACCTCACATCACCTCACATCAGATCTGACACTCTGGTGCCATTTCTCATTATATCACATCACTGTTAGGTGGCACTCTTTCTCATCACATTAAATCACTGTCAATGGCACACATCATATTACTGTCACATGGCACTCATACTGTTTCTCATCACAATACCATCAGATGGCACTCTGGCACTTTTTCTCATCATATCTCTGTCAGATGGCACTTTTGCACTGTTTCTTATCACATCACCATTGTCACATGGAGTTCTAGCACTCTTTCTTATCCTATCACATCACTGTTAGATGGCTCACATCACTGTTAGATGGCTCTCTGGTGAGTATTCACATCTCATCATATCACATTACTGCCAGTACTCTGGTGCTGTTTCACATTATATCACATACTGTCAGATGGTGCTCTGGAACATTTTCTTATCTCATCACTGTTGGATGGCACTCTGGCACTGTTTCTTATCACATCACATCACTGTCACATGGCACTCTATCATTGTTTCTTATCCTATTACATCACTGTCACAAACTGGCACTGTTTCTCATCACATCACTCTCAGATGGAACTCTTGCACTGCTTTTATATCATATAATTTGCCAGATGGCATGGTTTCTCATCACATAAGATTACTTTCAGATGACACTCTGCCTATATTCCTTATCACATCACTGTCAGATGGCACTGTGGCACTTTTTCTCATCACATCACTATCAGATGGCACTTTTGCATTTTTCTCATCACGTCACTGTCACATGGCTCTCTGGCAGTGTTTCCCATCTCATCACATTACTGTCAGATGGCACAGTGGCACTGTTTCATGTCACATCAAATATGGCACTCTGGCACTGTTTCTCATCATATTACATCGCCTGTCTGATTGCACTGTGGCACTGTTTTACCTCACATCACATATGGCACTATGATGCTGTTTCTCATCATATCACATTACTGTCAGATGGCTAACACTGCTTCTCATCTCATCACT
Organism: Protopterus annectens; assembly: GCF_019279795.1. Taxonomy (NCBI): domain Eukaryota; kingdom Metazoa; phylum Chordata; order Ceratodontiformes; family Protopteridae; genus Protopterus; species Protopterus annectens. Next base: position 823,313,472 of record NC_056750.1, on the reverse strand, counting down.
TCACTGTCAAATGGCACTGTTTCTCATTCCATCACATCACTGTCAGGTGGCACTGTGGCATTGTTTCATGTCACATTAAATCACTGTCAGATGACACACTGGCATTTTTTCTCATCACATCATTGTCAGATGGCACTCTAGCACTGTTTCATATCACATTACATCACTTTCACATAGCACTCTAGCACTGTTTCTTATTCTGTTACATTACTGACAGATGGCACTCTGGTGCTGTTTTGCATCACATGACATACTGTCAGATGATGTTCTGGCACTGTTTCTCATCACATCACTTTAAGATGTCCCTCTGGCACTGTTTCCTATCACATCATATCATTGTCTGATGGCTGTCTGGCACTGTTTCACACAACATCACTCTCATATGGCACTCTGGGACTTTTCCTTTTTATATCACATAACTGTCACATGGCACTTTAGCACTGTTTCTTATTACATCACTTTACTGTCAGATGGCACTCTGGCATGGTTTCTCATCACATCACATCTTTGTCATATGACACTCTAGCACTATTTCTCATCACATCACTCTCAGATGGCACTCTAGCATTGTTTCTAATCACATCACTGTCAGATGGCACTCTAGCACTGTTTCTCGCGTCATCATATTACTGTCAAATTGCACTCTGGTCCTGTTTTTATCACATCCCATCAATATCAGATGGCACTGAGGTGCTGTTTCCCATCTCATCTCATCACTGTCAGATGGCTCTCTGGCATTGTTTCTCATCACATCACTACCAGATGGCACTCTAGCAATATTTGTCATCTCATCACATTACTATCAAATGGCACTCTGACACTATTTCTCATTGCACCATACCACTGCCAGATGGCTCTCTAGCACTGCTTCTTGTCTCATCACTTCACATACAAATGGCACTGTGGCACTGTTCATCAAATCACTGTCAGATAGCACCCTGGCACTCTTTCTCATCCCATTACCTGTCAGATGGCACTGTTTCACCTCACATCACATATGGCACTCTGGCACTGTTTCCCAGTATATCACATCACTGTCAGATGGCACTTTTCTCAACACATCACATCACTGTCAGATGACACTGTGGCACCTTTTCTCATCACATCACATCACTGTCACATGGCTCTCTGGCATTGTTTCTCATCACATCACATTACTGTCAGATGGCACAGTGGTAATGTTTCACCTTACATCACATATGGCACTTTGGCACTGTTTCTCATCACATCACATTACTGTCAGATGGCACAGTGGTAATGTTTCACCTTACATCACATATGGCACTTTGGCACTGTTTCTCATCACATCACATCACCTGTCAGATGCCACTGTGGCACTGTTTCACTTCACATCACATATGGCACTCTGACACGGTTTCTCATCACACCACTGTCAGATGGCCTTGTGGCACTTTTGCTGATCACACCACATCACTGTTAAGATGGGATTGTTGCACTTTTTCTCATCACGTCACATCACATCACTGTCACATTGCTCTCTTGCACTGTTTCTTATCACATCACATTACTGTCAAATGGCACAGTGGCACTGTTTCACCTCATTTGTCAGATGGCACTGTGACACTGTTTCTCATCACATTACATCACCTGTCAGATCGCACTGTAGCACTGTTTCACCTCACATCAGATCTGACATTCTGGTGCTGTTTCTCATTATATCACATCACTGTTAGGTGGCACTCTTTCTCATCACATTAAATCACTGTCAATGGCACACATCATATTACTGTCACATGGCACTCATACGGTTTCTCATCACAATACCATCAGATGGCACTCTGGCACTTTTTCTCATCATATCTCTGTCAGATGGCACTTTTGCACTGTTTCTTATCACATCACCATTGTCACATGGAGCTCTAGCACTCTTTCTTATCCTATCACATCACTGTTAGATGGCTCTCTGGTGAGTATTCACATCTCATCATATCACATTACTGCCAGTACTCTGGTGCTGTTTCGCATTATATCACATACTGTCAGATGGCGCTCTGGGACATTTTCTTATCACATCACTGTTGGATGGCACTCTGGCACTATTTCTTATCACTTCACATCACTGTCACATGGCACTCTATCATTGTTTCTTATCCTATTACATCACTGTCACAAACTGGCACTGTTTCTCATCACATCACTCTCAGTTGGAACTCTTGCACTGCTTTTATATCATATAATTTGCCAGATGGCATTGTTTCTCATCACATCAGATTACTTTCAGATGGCACTCTAGCAGTGTTTTTAATCTCATCACATTAATATCAAATGACACTCTGGCTATATTCCTTATCACATCACTGTCAGATGGCACTATGGCACTTTTACTCATCACATCACTATCAGATGGCACTTTTGCATTTTTTCTCATCACGTCACTGTCTCATGGGTCTCTGGCAGTATTTCCCATCTCATCACATTACTGTCAGATGGCACAGTGGCACTGTTTCATGACACATCAAATATGGCACTATGGCACTGTTTCTCATCATATTACATCGCCTGTCTGATTGCACTGTGGCACTGTTTTACCTCACATCACATATGGTACTATGATGCGGTTTCTCATCATATCACATTACTGTCAGATGGCTAACACTGCTTCTCATCTCATCACTTCACTATTAAATGGCACTGTTTCTCATTCCATCATATCACTGTCAGGTGGCACTGTGACACTGTGGCATTGTTTCATGTCACATTAAATCACTGTCAGATGACACTCTGGCACTTTGTCTCATCACATCATTGTCAGATGGTACTCTAGCACTGTTTCATATCACATCACATCACTGTCACACAGCACTCTAGCCCTGTTTCTTATTCTGTCACATCACTGACAGATGGCACTCTGGTGCTGTTTTGCATCACATGACATACTGTCAGATGGTGTTCTGGCACGGTTTCGCATCACATCACTTTAAGGTGTCCCTCTGGCACTGTTTCCTAACACATCATATCATTGTCTGATGTCTGTCTGGCACTGTTTCACACCACATCACTCTCATATGGCACTCTGGGACTTTTTCTTTTCATATCACATAACTGTCACATGGCACTCTGGCACTGTTTCTTAGTACATCACTTTACTGTCAGATGGCACTCTGGCATGGTTTCTCATCACATCACATCTCTGTTATATGACACTCTAGCACTATTTCTCATCACATCACTCTCAGATGGCACTCTAGCATTGTTTCTAATCACATCACTGTCGGATGGCACTCTAGCACTGTTTCTCGCTTCATCATATTACTGTCAAATTGCACTCTGGTCCTGTTTTTATCACATCCCATCAATATCAAATGGCACTAAGGTGCTGTTTCCCATCTCATCTCATCACTGTCAGATGGCTCTCTGGCATTGTTTCTCGTCACATCACTGCCAGATGACACTCTAGCAATATTTGTCATCTCATCACATTACTATCAAATGGCACTCTGACACTATTTCTCATTGCACCATATCACTGCCAGATGGCTCTCTAGCACTGCTTCTTGTCTCATCACTTCACATACAGATGGCACTGTGGCACTGTTCCTCATCAAATCACTGTCAGATAGCACCCTGGCACTGTTTCTCATCCCATCACCTGTCAGATGGCACTGTGGCATTGTTTCACCTCACATCACATATGGCACTCTGGCACTGTTTCCCAGTATATCACATCACTGTCAGATGGCACTTTTCTCAACACATCACATCACTGTCAGATGGCTTTCTGGCACTGTTTCCCATCACATCACATTACTGTCAGATGGCACTGTTTCTCATCACATCACTGTCAGATGTCACTCTGGTGCTGTTTCTCATCACACCGCATCACATGTCAGATGGCACTGTAGCACAGTTTCACCTCACATCAGATCTGGCCCTCTGGTGTTGTTTCTCATTATATCACATTACTTCACTGTCAGCACTCTGGTGCTGTTTTGCATTATATCACATACTGTCAGATGGTGCTCTGGGACTTTTTCCTATCACATCACTGTCAGATGGCACTCTGACACTGTTTCTTATCACATCAAATCACTGTCACATGGCACTCTAGCATTGTTTCTTATCCTATTACATCACTGTCAGCACTCTGGTGCTGCTTCATATTACATCACAAACTGTCAGATGATTCTCTTGCGCTGTTTCTCATCACATCACTGTGAGGTGGCAGTCTAGCATATCTTCTCATCACATTAAATTGCTCTCAGATGGCACAAATCATGTTACTGTCACATGGCACTCTTTTACTGTTTCTCATCTCATTCCAATCAGATGGCACTCTGGCACCTTTTCTCATCACATCACCATCAGATGGATCTCTGGCTCTGTTTCTTATTTTATCACATCACATCACTGTCACATGGCACTCTAGCACTGTTTCTTATCCTATCACATCACTGACAGATGGCACTCTGGTGCTGTTTTGCATCACATGATGTACTGTCAGATGGCACTCTGGTGCTGTTTCTCATCACATCACTTTAAGATGGCACTCTGGCACTGTTTCCTATCTCATTATATCATTGCCTGATAGCTGTCTGTCACTGTTTCACACCACATCACTCTCAGATGGCTCTCTGGCACTTTTTCTTATCATATCGCAGAACTGTCACATGGCACTCGCACTGTTTCTTATTACATCACAGTACTGTCAGATTATACTCTGGTACTGTTTCTTATCCTATCACATCACTAACAGATGGCACTCTGGTGCTGTTTTTGCATCACATGACATACTGTCAGATGGTGCTCTGGCACTGTTTCTCATCACATCACTCTCAGATGGCACTCTTGTTCATTTTCTTATCATATCAGGTAACTGTCGTGGCACAATAGCACTGCTTCTTATCACATCACATCACTATCAGATGGCACTTAGGCACTGTTTCTCATCATATTACATCACTGTCAGATGGCACTGTGTCACTGTTTCTAATAGGTTCATAGGTAGGTACTAGGATATCTGCCTGAAGGTATTTATAAGTCTAGCCAGAATGTGTTGGCTTTCGCCACCCCCTTAGATTAGTTCCCAGTGCCTCTGTCCAGCAGAACCATTGCAGTGATCCCTGGGGTAAACTTTCTGTTTCCCATCCACTCATCAAGGTTTTTCTTGAAGAGGGTTAGCAAGGAGCTCTGCCTAATGTAGATTGGAATCTTGTTCCAGAGCATGGGAAGTCTCTGGGACAGGAATATATCCCACCAGCATGTCCTATTTATTGTTGTGGTGAGGTTTAGATTGCTGGAGTGTGTAGCTTGAGGGGATATGGTTTTCTTTAGGTGGAGCATGTCCATCAGTTCTGGGCTGGACATGGCCTTGTATGTCAGGCAGAGATCACCTCGGAGTAGGCTGTATGCAACCAAGTACAGCTGGAGTTTCTTCAGTCGAGCTGCATAGGGCATCAGCTTGAGGCCAGTGATCCTCTTGGTGAGGTACTTCTGTGGTCTTTCCAGTTGTTGCAGGTGTCTTGTAAGGTACATCACAAATGTGGCATTGTACTCTATGATGGGTCTGATGAGTTATGCATAGAGGGGCCCAATGACCTCTTTCGATGCAAACCTTTTTTGTGATTAGGTGGGCCACATAGAAGGATTTTCTAACCACTTTGGCAAATTACTGAACCTACACAGATTGCCAACATACTGGCTGACAGGTTCAGTGCAAACTTCTCCCCCCCAAAAGGAGAGATATCTATTCCAGAGGATTGTAGCCCCCCAAACATCTCCAACGCCCAGGTGAGAACTGCCCTCACTAAGGCAAAAAACACAGCATCCATGGGACCGGATGGTGTCCCCGGCTGTGTGCTTCACGAACTCAACGAGGAATTAAACCCACAGTTAGGACAGCTGTTTAATCTTAGCCTCACCTCAGGATACATGCCCAAGGAGTGGCGCACGGCGACTGTGGTCCCACTTCATAAGGGCGGTGCCTCCACAGACCCTGGAAATTACTGCCCCATTAGCTTGACAAGCCTTATCTGCAAAGCCATGGAGAGGATCATAATGGAACTCATAAATAAAGACATAGGGAACTTGCAGACTTTGGATCCAACCCAGTTTGGCTTTGTCAAAGCAGATCCTGCCTCTTAAACTTGGTTGACTTTTTCGAGACTGTCACCAAGGCCATTGATGAGGGAAAGGCAGTCCATACAGCCTACCTCGACCTGGCAAAGGCCTTCGACACAATACCCCACTCAGGTATCATCGAAAAACTCATCAGCTTGAATGTAAACCCATACATCACAAGATGGGTTGCAAACTGGCTAAGTGACAGAACCCACAGGGTCAGAGTTGCTGGAGCCATGTCAGACTCAAAGCCTGTCACAAGTGGTGTCCCACAGGGCTCAGTCCTGGGTCCACTCTTGTTCAGCATCTACTTTCTGAAGTACAAGCAAACACAGGAGGGTTATGGCTGACAAAGTTTGCAGATGACTGCAAACTGGGTGCCATAGTCGAAAACACATCTGACACAGATATCCTCCAGAAGGGCCTCACAGAAATGGATAACTGGTGCCAGAGCCATGGCCTGAAGTTAAACACCAAAAAATGCATAGTCATACCCTTCGGGAAAAACAAGGTTACCCCTAGCTACCATATAGGTGGCAATCCACTGAGCACAGAAAAGTCATCAGGGATCTGGGGACCCAGTTTGACAGTAGCCTTTCGCTTGACACTCATGTTGCTAAAGTAGTTAGGAAAACCTTCTATATCGCCCACCTGATCATGAAGGGATTCACATCTAGATCAAGGGAGGTCATCGTCCCCCTGTACTCATCACTCATTAGACCTATGATTGAGTACAATGCCCGTTGGAATGTATCTGACCAGACACCTGCTGCAGCTTGAAAGGCCCCAAAAGTTCCTCACCAAAAGGATAAAGGGTCTCAAAATATGTCTTATGCTGCCCGACTGAAAGAACTCCAGCTCTATTCAGTCTCATACCGCTTGCTCAGAGGTGACCTGTGCCTGACATATAAGGCCATGTCAAACCCAGATTTGATGAATATGCTTCACCTCAAAAATCTAGATCCCTCAGAACCACAAGGGCGGGAGACTTAAACCTTGACACAGTTATAAATAGAATGTGCTGGAGGGACAGATTCATCACCCAGAGACTCCCTATGCTGTGGAACAAAATCCCGGTACATGTGAGGCAGAGCACCTCTCTGGCCTTGTTCAAGAGGAATCTTGACCAATGGATGGGAGATTGCAGATATACCCCAGGGATTACTTCAGTGTCACTGCTTGACAGAGGCACAGCAAAATGATAGGCATAGTTTTTATTCAAACTAAAGGGGTGGCGAAAGCCACATAACTATGGGCTAGGCTTATAAATGCCCTTGGGCAGATAGCCTAGTATGAACCTATGAACCTATGAACCTATAATATGATTATCAAAGGAGAGGTTATTATCTACTTGGGTCCCCTGATCCCTTATTAAGTCTTCCATATTTAGGGGGCTACCACCTATGTGGTAGTTTGTGGGTACTTTGTTTTTTCCAAAGGGGATGACTATTCACTTTTTGGCATTTAGCTAGAGGCCATGGTTTTAACACTAGGTATCTGCTAAGTGAGACCCTTTTGGAGGATGTCTGTGTCAGCTGGAGAGTCAATTATAGCCCCTAGTTTGCAGTTATCTGCGAACTTGGTCAGCCATAGTCCTCCTGTGCTTGCCTGTACCTCTGAGAAGTATATGCCAAACAGGAGGGGTCCTAAGACTGAGCCCTGGGGAATGCCACTTGTAACCAGTTTAGAGTCAGACCTATCTCCTGTAAATCTTACCATGTGGGTTCTGTCAGTGAGCCAGTTCGCAACCCATCTCATGATGTAGGGGTTTATGTTTAGGCTGGTGAGCTTATCTATAATACTTGAGTGGGGAATGGTGTCAAAGGCCTTTGCAAGGTCTAGGTAGGCTGTGTGGACCACCTTTCCCTCGTCTATAGCCTTGGTAACTGTCTCAATGAAGTTCACCAGGTTTAGAAGGCATGATCTGCCCTTAAAGCTGAACTGGATAGGGTCCAGTGTTTGGAAGTTTCCAGTGTCTCTGTTAATGAGATCCATGATGATGCACTCCATAGCTTTGCAGACCAAGCTAGTCAGGCTTATAGGACGATAGTTCCCGGGGTGCGTTGTGGCTCCACCTTTGTGGAGTGGAATAACCACTTCTGTGAGTCACTCTGTGGGCACATAGCCTGTGGAGAGGCTGAGTTTAAACAGTGTGTTTAGGTGAGGGGTTAGTTCATCTTTGAGCTTGTGTAGGATGCAGTCTGGGACACCATCCATTCCCATTAATGATGTGTTTTTGGCTTTGGAGAGGGCTGTTTTAACCTGAGTGTTTGTGATTTCAGGGGCACTACATTCTTCTGGTATAGTTATGGACCCTTTTGGGGGTGAGAGGGGGGTGAAGTTTGCACTGAACCTGTCTGCCAGGATGTTGGCTATATCAGTCGGTTCAGTGTATTTTGTGCCATTCTGCACTAACTCTGAGCAGATCTGAGAATTGCCACTTAGATTCTTGACATAGCTAAAGAATGCCTTGTGGTTATCTTTGGAGTCCATGGCAATTTTTCTTTCGAAGCTAGCCTTGGAGAATTTTATGAGGGAACATAGTTTCTTGATGATACTGATCAGGGATGTCTTCCCTTCTTGGGATTTTACTCTTTTCTGTACTAATTTCCTCCTTCTATTGTATAGCTTGTTTATGGCAGGGGTCCACCAGACTGGTTTCCTTTTCTTGGAGGAGTGAGTCTTGGTATTGTTTGGGATAGCACGATCCATGCATTCTTGTAGGTGCCCGTAGAGTGCATTAGTAAAGGATTTTGCAGCTTGGATAGCGTTATCCTTTAGCATGGGGGCTTTGAAACTTCCCACCTCGGTCTTAAGTAATGTGAAATTTGCTTTTGAAGTTTTTCATGGTGGTTTCTTTGACCAGGGGTGGTGGTGGAATGTGAATATCCAGAGTGATTAGTTTATGGTCAGATCTAACCAGCGAGGAGTTGACCTCCGGTGTGGAACACCGGTTACCCATGTTGACCAGGTCCAATATGTTGTCACCTCTGGTGGGGGTGTTGACCAGTTGATCCAGGGTGTTTGAGTTTATAAATTCTAGGAAATGTTGGGCCAGGGAGTTTGTACTTGAGCAGTTCTCCCAGTTAATGTTTGGGTAATTGAAATCACCCAATATCAGGGTGTTTTTTTAGGACCTTTATGTTTCCCAGTGTTTTCAGGAATGTGGAATGGGGCTCCTGGGACATGGTGGGTGATCTGTAGCAAGCTATAATTTGAACAGTGGTTTTGCCCATTGTTAGTTGCACGTGGATGATCTCTGAAGCATCGTGCTGTGCCACTAACCTAGAGGTGTGGGTATCCTTGATGAATATAGATACTCCCCTGCCTTTTGTATTTCGGTCCGGGTTTTGTGGCCGAAATGTATGGTATGAGTGTTAGCCTGGTAGTGCTGGGGTGCTCTCTGGAGCTTTAAACCAGGTTTCTGTTACTGCACATATATCGATTTTCTCCATACTGAGGAGTGCCTCGAGTGCATGCATTTTGAGGTTTAGACTTATGGCATTGAGTAGCATTACCCTCAGTTTTTTGTTACTTGTGCTTTTTACGGTGGTGGGTTTGTCTATTGAGCCTTGCCTAAAAAAGGCACTATTGGGGTGGCAAGAGCCTTGGCCAGTATTCGAAAGCCTAAGGGTGACAGGTGCAAGCCATCTCTAGTGAAGCAGAGTGGCTTGTCGAGCATGTCATTCCAGGCTGACAGACACTGGATCCCCTTTGACTGGCACCAGAAGCTTAGCCAATTGTTGAAATCAATAATTTCTTTCTCTATACTGTGGTATCATTCTTGGTGAGGGCAGGATGCTACTCAAGGTCAGGGTCATACCGGCCTGGGCTATGTGATCAGAGAACTCCTCCATGTCTCTTTTCATGTAGTCCAGGAAGGTACGGCTCAGGTCATTCACACCAACATAGACAATGACAGAGTCATATTTGTACTTTTTCTGGAGTGACCTGAGTGCTTGTGTTATGTGGCAGATCCTGGCACCTGACAGGCAGCTAACAGTAACCTTCTCCTTGTTCAGCCTAGTGAGTGGGATGTCAGTGTGCCTGACTATAGAGTCACCTATTACTAGTGTGTTGGGTATGTTATTTTGCCTTAAGGGCTGTGATTGTGTGGCACACTGGTTTTGTGAAGTATGTGTTTCATGGTTTGTGTTGGGGGGTGGAGATTGCTTGGATGCCTGCTTTGGAGGTCTCTGTTGCTTCTGCAGATTTTTATTTAGAGCCTCCGAGTATATTTTTGTGTATTTATGTGTGTTTTTTGCTGGTGCTGATTTCATAGGTATATGTGAGACTGGTGGTGTGATGCAAGTAATTCCCTTCTCCCCTTGACTGCCTGGTCCAGTCTTGGGTTGAGAGAGCTTAGCCTCCAGTTTGGCTGTATAATTGCATCTCTTGCATGCATTAGTGTTTGGTGGAAGGAGGAGAGGGTTGTCTGTGTACATGAGGCAATTGTAACATTGCCTCAAAATGTCCAGATTCACCAGTTGGACCAGAGAGTACACCTGAAACTGCCCTTTAGACATGCCTAGATAGGTACAGTAAACTGTTTTACTGATTGGCTGGTAAGGTCGAATAGAGAGCCTTGTCCTTTTCTACAGTATAGGGGGGATCTAGTGCTAAGGTTTATTAGTGCTTGCTATGAGTTTTGAGCAAGTGGCGGTATGAGAAGTGAATGGTCTGAGTGCTTAAGTTGAAAGTTTGTCTAGATAATGACATAGCATGACTGTCAGATTGCACTTTAATATGGTTTCCCATCACATCACTGTCAAATGACACTTTAGCACTGTTTCTCATCATACCACATCACTGTCAGATGGCACTCATCACATTACTGTCACATGACATTCGTACTGCTTCTCTTCACATGACTATCAGATGGCTTTACACAATAAATATCACTGTTTACAACAAGAAGTAAGAAGCAAGTAATATGTAGGCCAATATACCCGAGCAAAAATTATTGGAATAACAAGATAAGACTGAGGTTTAAAGACTATAAATCTATGTTGCTGAGTAAAGGTTATATTAAGTATAGTAAATATCACACCAAACAAGCATGTTGGTAAATAACTGCTCAGTAATGCAATTTTTTGAATGAATCTCTGGGTCTCTTCATGACACATCAGTGTACCAAAGTAAAGCTCCTCATTTAAATGAGTGACCACCAGTACCTGGGTAAAGTATAATCTCTGACTTCTAGCTCTTTTAAATGAATGTCTGCCAGTATTGTCAGAAGAATATGCTGTACCATTCCTCATTGATGAATCAACCCATGCATCTGGATATATTTCGTTGTGGCAAACAATTTTTATGGCACAGAAGTTTTATGTCACAATGTTAAATTTAGGCAAATTCTCTTTCTGCACTTGTCAGACTCTGAGCAGGTATTTGCCTTATGATGTGCAGAGCTATACTGTGTACAGAACATTATGACACTGATAGGGCAAATTATTCCAGTTTGCAATTTAGTTTTAAGTGCAATCTGTTCTTCTATCTGTATACCATGCATCTTAAGTCATTGTAATTCTATAATTATTGGACTGTGTTCATAAAGATATACAGCCCTGACAATAACTTAGGCACTGACCAGGCATACGGTTTGTCAGGCCCAGCCAGAATGCCCATTTTTCTATGAGCTATGAGTACCCCAGCCCCTACTTTTGATTTCTGTTATCACCATCTTCAGCTTGCAGTTCCCTTCACCTGTGTCATTCTTCCTAAGCTTCTTTCCATACAACTGGCTTCACAGTGAAGGTAGATAGAGTTCTGAGTGTGATGCAGACAATTTAGGACTAACTAGTGGTTGGACCAATGGAGAAGCCAACAAGACAAAGTGGCAGTAAGCAGCCAATGCTGGATCACTCATCATCCTGGGGAAGAAAGGTGGTCTAGCTTACAATAATGATGCCACCTACTGGAGACACTGTGCATGACATGCAGTTCAAGGCCTGGGGATGTGCACTTCAGCTGTACCAAGCCATGTCCACATGGTAGCCTTCATGAGGTATGTGTGGGAATTTGCACACTCAGAGGATGATACTGCAGGTCATCACATCTATAAGCATGTAGGTCATCTGCTAGGGTAGAAGCGAGGCTCTTGCCACATATGCTACTATTACTTCACTTGGAAGTTGGTTTTCATTTTAAATTGGCAACAATGCTATGGTAAAACTTTTTTACTTTGATAACTCACCTTTACCTAATTCTATAAGAAAGTCTTGGTGTCATTACAATATACCTTATTTCTTAAATAATCCAACAGACAACATATATAGCCATGCATCAGTGCATAAAAGCTCCAGCTTATGTTACTCCCCATATCTTAACCTGTATACTGTGTGCCTTCAGACATTCACTCATAGACCTCCAAACCAAGTGTACTATTTTTTCCCACAAAATTTTTTTTTAACACTGCTGCCTAATCATCTTTCCTTCATAGATTAAGGCAAATATAAAGACCAGTTGTCCATTTTGACTTTGCTGCAGTCTTCTAGCCCTAACTATACTTACTGATTGTTTCTGACATTCTCTTCTCTTCCCAGCCAGTGTAGACTCACTCTGTTTGCCTTTGCTAATGTTTGGGCTCACTTCGTTCCCCTACCCTACCCCATTCCCACCCACCCCACTTAAATTACATTTATTCACATCCTGTTCTAACCACATCCCATTTTCTCCTCCACACCCATTTCATTTCACCCAGTCATATCCTCTCTCTTCTTTTTCACTGCAACTTCCTCCTATTTCTACCTGCCAACTGTTCTCCTCCACTCCCACTCCTCATATTACTCATACTTCCAACCACTCCCCTCTAATCTAATACTTTACCTACCTTATTCTTTTTCTGCTGTCATACTTCTATTGAAACTTCTTCTTACTTCCCCACAACTAAAACATGCTCCTATACCAGCTCCTTTCAATACCTCTACTTACTGTTCTCTCACTAACCACATCCTACCACAGTCTGCTACCTGACCAATCCTCTAGTCCCAACTTTCCTCTCCTACATTCACATAATTCAACACCACACTCCTTCCATATACTATCTTCTCTATTCTCTCATCACTTCTTACATCTGTTCAAATGCAATCTCTCTCCTAAGCTCTCCAACCTCCCTAAGCTCAAATCCAAATTCCTTCTGCTATACCCTCTTAGGTATACCCCCTTCATCCCAATTCTTGCCCGACATCTCACAGGAGATATTCATCCTAACCCTGGTCCTCTAGCCAACTTCTCTGACCCCTCAATCCCCCCTTTGTCCACCTCCACCCATATTCCCACTCCATCTCAGCCTACCTCTTCTGCTAAGCATCTTAAAATCCAAGGTTTCAATATCAGCAGTACAGTAAATAAACTCACTGATCTTCACACATGGATAACATTACACTCCCCAGATATCCTCTGCATCTCCAAAACCTGGCTAAAATCTCACATATCAAACAAAGAAATTCTCACCCCTGGCTACAATATCTTCCACCAGGACAGGCCTACTAAAAAAGGTGGTGGGGTAGCTGTCCTCTACTCAGAAATCCTCTCTCTCTATCCCTTATCATACTCCCTCACCTAGTTTCCACCCAGCCAAGATCCTCATAGTTAACTGTAACCTAAATGATCATAAAAAAATTGCCATCACTACTATCTACATACCTCCTGGCAACAATATCATCATAAAAGAACCCTTTCTTTCCTGGATCTCCCAAACCATCTCTTATGAAACCATTACAATAGGGGATTTTAATATCGACTGGAATTCCCTCACCATCAACTCCCCCAATCGATATGGCTTCACCCAACTCATCACCTCCCCAACTCATATGAATAAACAATCCAATACCAGCTCCACTATAGACTGGATACTTACCTCCCATCCCCGCCATTATCATATCTTCATGCCCGTCTATTCTTCCTGATACACTTAGTGATCATCACCCTATCGCTATACATTGTCACCTGTCCTGACCATCTAAAATGCACATATACAGAGACTATAATAATCCATCCAACTTTAACCCTGATTTATTTTATCAAACACTCCCATCAATAAACTGGTTCTTTCTCCAGCACCTCCCTCTTGAAGTAGCTGTTCTCACATTCAACAGCATCTTCCTTAACACTCTTAACTCCCTAGCCCCTACTAAAAAAGTTCAAGTTAAAACACACTTTGCTCCACAGATAAGTAAAGCCACTCTCTCATGCAGAAAAGAGACACTGCATGGAAAACCTGGAACAAACTCAAAACCCTTTCCAGCCTCCAGCACTATAGAGAACTTCGAAATTCCATGAAAAAACAAATTACCCTTGATAAGAAAACCTTCTACCTGAACCCTCAAACAAACCCCACTCTAACCCCAAATGATTCTGGAGTACCATTAATAAACTTTTATACCCAGGTAAACCTTCCCCTCTCATCCCCTCCCCAAATATCTCCACCCATAGAAACTGCCACATTTCTCAACTCCTTCTTCATAGACTCTATGCAGAAACTAATCAAACCTAACATTAACATAAATCATGACATCCCACCCCGTCCCTCCAAGCAAACCACCTTCTCAATCAAGCCTACCCCATAACAGTCATTAGATCCTTATTCTGTAAACTTGAACCCTGCATTTCATCGGCTGATAACCTGGCTTTCCTATACCTCAAACTAGCAGCCCCCTCCATAGCATATCCAGTCTCCATACTTATTAATCGGTCCATTCACTAAAACCTGATCCCTCAAATATGGAAAAAGTCCTATTGTATACTCCTGCATAAAGGTGGTAACTCCACTGACCCCTCAGATTTCAGGCCTACTGCTATTCTATCCCCTGTCTCAAAGATCCTAGAAAAGTGTATTTGCAAACAACTCATTGCACATCTCATTCAGGAAAATCTCCTCACCCATACCCAACGTGGTTTTTGCCCTCATCATAGTACTACTACTGCTTTACCATCCTTCACTAACTCCATCTCCACTTCCTCTTTAAGGCTTTTGACACTGTTTCTCAAAAACTCCTGCTCTCCAATCTTGCTTCCTTCAACCTCCACCCTTATCTGGTTCTCTTCATACCTATTAAATAGAGCTCAATCTGTCAAATGGATGTCAGCTGCTTCTCCATTCCTTCTCATTCTTACTGGAGTCCCCCAAGGCTCCATCTTGGGTCCCCTACTATTTAATATTTTTAATATTTTTACTAATGATCTCTTCCAATCCTGCTCCCACTCTACACTCATACAATATGCAGATGACTCTACAATCATCTCTACCCCTGACAATATATCCCACCTACATACTCTCACACAAGACACACTACACTCAGTCAAAAGATGGCTCACTACTAACCAACTCCTACTTAACCCCAATAAAACTAAACTTCTTTTCCTTCCCAAATCCCTCCAACACCTCAAATCATCTTTCTCAATCTCTTCCCTAAACAGCACAACTATTCAGGTAGAGTCTCATACTAAACCTCTCGGTATACTCATAGATGACAAACTAAAATTTGATACCCACATCAACAACTGCATCAAAATAAAACACCAGAAACTAGTATTGCTATACAGAAACAAAAAAATTCCTTACTCAAGAATTCAAAGTATCCCTTACTTAAGCCTACCTCCTACCTACTTTACTATATGCCGCCCCTATATTTACCGGATCTATATTATAATAGCGAAACTCCCTTTAAACGAACATGAAAACACCGACACGTACTGCGTGAAACACGAATATGCCAAACGTATCCCCATAGTCGGCCAACTCCACCTCCCACTACATACTGCCTACCCAAACAAAATAAATAAACCACATACATACACTAACCAAAACCCTACTTCTAACCCTAAAGTAAAGCACCAAAACCCTATGTCTAACTCTACACACATTACTATCTATGCACTTACCTTAACCCACACCCTAACCCTAAGGTCCGTAACTATCGCACACTGGTGCCAGAGCCATGGACTCAAGCTAAATGCCAAAAAGTGTATAGTCATCCCCTTTGGCAAAAACAAAGTGCCCACAAATTACCACATAGGTGATAATCCATTAAGTACAGAAGAAGTAATTAGGGACCTGGGGACTCAAGTTGATAGCAATCTCTCATTTGACAACCACGTGGCCAAAGTGGTTAGGAAAACATTTTATATAGCCCACCTAATTATGAAGGGATTCACATCTAGATCAGGGGAGGTCATCGTGCCTCTTTACTCATCCCTCATCAGGCCCATAATTGAGTACAATGCCCCTTTTGGGATGTACCTTACCAGACACCTGCAGCAACTGAAAAGACCCCAAAAGTACCTCACCAAGAGGATCAAAGGGTTCAAACAGATGCCATATGCTGCCCGGTTAAAGAAACTCCAGCTCTACTCAGTGGCATACTGCCTGTTCAGAGGCGATCTGTGCCTGACGTACAAAGCCATGTCCAACCCGGAATTAATGGACATGCTGCACCTCAGAAAATCCAAATCCCATCGAGCTACGTGCTCGAGAGACTTGAACCTCAGCACTGAAATAAATAGGACATGCTGGAGGGACAGATTCATAACCCAGAGGCTCCCTTCACTCTGGAATAAAATCCCAGTCCAGGTTAGGCAGACTCCCTCACTGACTCTCTTCAAAAGGAATCTTGATGAGTGGATGGGAGATCATAGGTTTACCCCGGGTATCACTTCTGTGTCACTGTTAGACAGAGGCACAGTATACTAACCTCAAAAAAGGGCATAGCAAAATAAATTTAAAATGGGTGGCGAAAGCCAAACACATTCTGGCTAGGCTTATAAATGTCCTAGGACAGATAGCCTAGTATGAACCTATGAACCTATGAACTTACCCTACAGTGATATACCAAAACAAAACAATTAATCCACACACATACATTTAACAAAACCCTAATTCTAACCCTACACTCATACATTACCTATCTATGCACTTACCTTAACCCGCACCCTAACCCTAAGGTCCATAACTATCGCACTCTTACCTTACGGAGCTGTACCGCAGACGGGCCAGTTATGACACTTCGACTTTTTGGTTTTCACAGTTTAGTACGTTCGACATAATTGTATTTCACGCAATAAGTGTCGGTGTTTTTGCGTTCACTTAAAAGGATTTTTGGTATTATAATATAGACCCTATTTACCAACCTCCAAAAAAATCTCTTACACAAACTTGAACTAACATATAATAAAGTTGCAAGGTTCGCCACAAATCTCCCCTATCACTCACACCACTGCCTCTCCTTAACAAAAGTTCGCTGGCTAGAATTACATAGCCAGCTCCTTCTACCTCAACTTCACCTGACACACTCCATCTTACAACAACCCCTAGCCTGTCCTTCACTAGCAACTCTAATCTCCCCCTGCATCCCTAACTGACCAACATATTTTCCAAATTTTCAAACCTAATAAATCCATAGGAAAACGCCTTTACAGTCATGCAGTCTCAACATCTTGGAACAAGCTCCCTCTCCATATCAGATCTCACCAAAATTCACCCAATTTCAAACTAGCCCTAAAGGACTACCTACTCAACTGCTGGACCTGCCCCTGTAAAGACCCTATATGAGTCAATTCCTCCCCAGCCATTCTTCTCCCGCCAAGCTTCTGCCTCCATTTCCTGCATCTTAGACTCTCCTGGTAGTATGTTTCTACTTCCATTTCAGTAACAATGTACCTTTTTCTTAATCACTATTTACTGTATCAGACAACTCTCGCGTATGTTTTTCATCCTCTTACCTTGCCCCTTCCCACGATTTTCCCTTACTTGTCTCCCACGCTGTAAGTAAGACTTGCCTACTTACTAGCCCTTCCTTTTCTTTCCTTACCATACAACTACCTCTTTTACCTGTTATTTTGAGATTATTAAATGCACCTTTGTAATGAATGTTGAAGACAAATAAGATTCTCATTTTATGTTTTTATCTGTATTGCTCTTTTGTAACTAATTGTAATCTATCTGGAGCTTTTCTCCTTGGGTCTCTGCTGAAAAAGGGCATCTGCCCAGCCGGCCTAACCTGGCTAACAAATTGCAAATAAATACATAAAAAAATAAATTATGTGTTGTCCTGTCTTTCCCAATAGATGAAATACGCCCTGTACTTTTTAGAGGCCTACTAGTTCCCCTGGTAGACATTTCCAGGGATTTACCAGTCTCTCACAGAAGAATATGTTAGCTGAAGTTTACTAGCATCACTCTTAGGGGCATGACATTTGGTTATGCTGAGTATGTGTTTAAGGATATCTCTATCCAAGTGCCTCCATTTGTACCACTCAATGTGTATCCATGGTGAATGTACTAAGGGTGAGTTTAATATGGAACCCTGCCGCCAACGGTATTAAATAGTATTATTTTCTTTACATTTGCTTTAGCAGTATATAATGGAATTTATATAATTGTACTCACCGGCTTTAAGGACTTTTGTTGAAACTGAACTATGATTTCATCACTGTCTGTTGTTTGTGATTCACTGGTATCAGTCATTTTATCTGAAGTATCTTCACAATCTAGTGGAGAAAGTTATTTATTATATCACTGCTACTATGAAGAGATGCCACAGAACAAATATTCTACATTCCCCTTGTGGAAATAGTCACGAAGGTCACATGTCAGATATTAGTTGTAGAGAAATTGAAGAATCAATATCTAGCACAATCATTATGAAAGTAAGAATGAGGCCAATAATATTCCAGACATTTATTATGAAAATAAGTTTGAGATCCATGTCTTTGTTATGAAAATAATTAAGGAGCCCATATCTTACTTATCTCTTATGAAGTAAACATGGATTCTCTAGTCCACAAGTATATATAAAAGTATGGCATCCATCAGTAATCCAGTACCTGCAGAACTTCACTGGCACAAATGAGTTTGAAAGTAATCATACATTCCCTATACTAGTTACAAATATATTCCAGGAACCAGTATTCAATATATGGTTTACAGAAGTACTTGTGGAAACCTGAACACATTCACAGTATTAATTTCTTCCACTCAGGTTATGATGATGCTTACCTAGTTCATCTTGAAGTTCTCACAGTGATATCTGTAAATGATTTTTTATTTATTGAGCTGACTAGAAAATCAGCATAATAAATTCCATTAGTGGAGTTGATGAAAGGTGTTTGAAACAGAGGAAACTTTCTTCTCTGACAGGCAGATGTAGAGTGCATCTTGTCTGCTGAGTCTTACTGCTGCCCCATACACCCTCAGTGTGACCCCCTACACCCTCAGAATGCCCCCCCATCCTTTTAATGCATCTGTAGATTTAACCCTTATTATCCAGTCAAGAAGTTCATTCCATTTGTTGATCACTCTTTCTGTGAAGTAATATTTCCTCATGTCTGCACCAAATAGTTTGGTTGCCTTACAGTGTTCGTTTCCCTAACACTGTATCTATCACATATAGAATGTGCAGACTTAAGATGCAGCCTTGATACTAAATCTATCACATATGGGATGTGTAGACCTAAGATGCAGCCTTCCAAGTCCCTTTGTTTTCTTGTTGATTGATCTGAGACACTCATTTTTCCAATCCATTCCACCTGAACTACCATTCTTTATAACTAATTTGTTATTGGTTGTCTTTATCATCATCTTCCAGAAATGTGGCTTTGGCCATTTCACCCAGCAGTTTCAGATATCCCGAACCTTTATTTACAAAGTTTGAATATCCTAGTATAGCCTACTTTTCCTGACTTTTAGCTGCTACAAATACTGACCTTGCCTGTCTGTTACATTCATTCAATGATTATGTGAGTAAACAAGATATCAGTAAATGGAGAGGTGCAAAGTTTATAACATTTATGGACAGATACTTGTAGAATTATGTCTTAACTGCAGTCCTTAGCTTATCTCTAGGCTGAAACATTATTTCATTCATCTGTTATAATAAATGCATTTGCTACATTCTCTTTTCACTGCTTACTTTAAAATGATTTTTTTTCTTCTGATTCCCTTCATTTAGATTTATGTGGTAATTAGGACTAAATTCAGATCTTTGCAAGTTTTTTAAAGTATTAGATTCTGTAATGATTGAAGAGACACAGAGTAACAAGAGCAGCCTGATAATGCCAGTGCTTAAACTTGTTAGAAGCACTGGACTCTGTAAAGACTGAAGAGTCACAGAGTGACTGGCACAGCCCTGTAGTGCTAGTCCCTAAACCTGACGGAAGGATCAAATTCTGTAATGACTGAAGAGTCAGAGACTGACTTCAGCAGCCCAGTAGTACTTGTCACTAAACTTAATTGAAGTAATTCTGTAATGACTGAAGATTCACAGAGTGACTGGAGGAGCCCAGTAATGCCATTTCATAAACCTGTGGAAGTATCAAATTCCATAATGACTAAACAGCCACAGAGTGGCTGTCACAGCCCAGTAGTGCTTGTTTCCAAACTTGACAGAAGTATTAAATTCTGTAATGACTGAAGAAACACAGTGACTGGAGTAACCCTGAAGTGCTAGTCCCTAAACCTGATGGAAGTATTAGATTCTGTAATGACTGAAGAGTCACAGAGTAACTGCTGCTTCCCAGTAGAGCTAGTCCCTAACCTGATGGAGGGATCAGATTCTATAGACTGAAGAATCAGAGGGTGACTGGAGTAACCCCATAGTGCTAGTCCAGAAACCTGATAGAATTATCAGATTCTATAATGACTGGAGAATTACAAAGTGATGAGCAGCTCAGTAGTGCCAGCACTTAAGCCTCCTGGAAGTATCTATAATGACTGAAGAGTCAGAGAGTAACTAGGGCAGCTTGGTAGTGCTGGTCCCTAAACCCAATGGAAGTATCAGATTCTGTAATGACTGAAGAGTCACAGAATGACTGGCACAGCCCTGTAGTGCTAGTTCCCAAGCCTGATGGAAGAATCAGATTCTGTAATGACTGAAGAGTCACAGAATGACTGGCACAGCCCTGTAGTGCTAGTTCCCAAGCCTGATGGAAGAATCAGATTCTGTAATGACTGAAGAGTCACAGAATGACTGGTACAGCCCTGTAGTGCTAGTTCCCAAGCCTGATGGAAGAATCAGATTCTGAAGAGTCAGAGTGACTGGAGCAGCCATGTAATGCCTATTCCTAAGCCTGTGGAAGCACTGGACTTTGTGTAACAGCATTTCAAAGTTGGACAGCTATCTCATATTCTGAAATGATGAGTTGATAGAGAAGCTAGGACAGGCTAGATATCTAACAACCCTAGACTTGATGAAGGGATACTGACAGACACTGCCTACCCCCACTGTCAAATGGAAACATGTTTTGTAACATCTGTTGGTCTACTTCATTACACAGTTATCAACGTCTGGCCCACATGCATCTGTTATCTCCTTGATCCTGCTTTTGCTCTCACCAAAGTCATCTTCTCTAACACATTACTTGTGCTTCCAAGATTCATCACTTTTGTCCACTTGTGTCTCCTGGTGAGCACTGTTATCACCTTGTCTCATAGCTTAGTCTGAAATCCAAGACGGTTTTAGTGAAATTTTGACATTCTTTCCTTTCTAGCCAAGAATCTTAATCACCTTGGAGACTGAATATCCAGTAAGAAAAAAACTCATGTCTTTCCTCAGAGCTGTCTCTCCTACATTTCCTATCTCAAGTCACTGCCCCTTACATCTGCAACTTTTCCCTCTGTCTTCACCATCCCAGCACTTTTGGCTGCCTTTGCTTGTTGCCCCCATCACTATATCTGCATCTTTTCTCTTTGTAGTCCTTCTTGTATTTTTCCTACTAGGTCATTTCACTACACTATTTCAGCACCTGCCCCCTCCCTCTGGTTGACTGCCTGCTGTTCTTATGGTGTGGGTTCTTGCATGGCTACCTCAGGGTCTTTTCTCTTTTTCATCACTTGTCACTTTTTATGCACCCCTCTTTCATTACTGACTTAGTTCTGCTTGTCCTTCTTTTTATAGCTGCAATTCCCATTTTCATCCTTCATCAAACTGTGCCAAACACAGTTCCCTATAATCCTTCATCTGCCTCTGTCTATGCCCTCCTCTTCACTCCCTTTCTCCCTTCCCCAATCTTTTCCAACCTGCTGATTTCTGTTAGCCTTCTATTGTTTACTGTTGCCCTGCCTTACTCTATCCTTTTTGAGCTGATAAAGTAATTCCCCGCCTTTTCTAGGCCTCATTTTCTCACATGAAGCTTCTTCTTTCTCTCGTAGACCCGACATCCACAGTTACCCCAAAGCTTGACAAACAACTGCCCCACTTACTGAACACCTCACAAGTCTCCCCTGTTCTTACTTTCAGCCTGTTCTGCTCCTTTCATTTTACCCAGTTTTTGCTCCCTCACTTTTCCTTTTAATTTTATTTTACTTACATTATTTTGCTCAGCTATGCTATTCTGCTTCAGACTTTTTCTTGATCCACTAAGCAAATTCCAGACAAGTAACAAATTAAAGGGTAAATAAGATTAGAGGGCAGACAATTCTCATTTATTCATAGGTTCATAAGTTCATAGAAGATTTCTAAGCTAATAGCCATAAAGCCCTTAATAGCCTAGCCATATTTATCCTGAGTTGCCCCAATTGTTGGTGGTTAGACAAGTCAAGTTCACAAAGGTAAGGTTGCACAGCAGATAATACCAACTTCTTGGAGAGACATGGGTAGCACTCCTGGAGTGAATTTGTGGTCATACATCCATTGATCTAGGTTTTATTTGAAGAAGGTCATGGAAGTGCTTGGTTTCACATGAATTGGAAAGTTGTTCCAGAGAAGTGGGAGTCTATGGACATGTATCTATCTCTCCAGCATGCCCTGTTTATGTCAGAGGCTAGGTTAAGATCCCTGGAGTGAGTGACCCTCATGCAATTTGATTTACAAATGTGTAGCATTTCCATCAGGGCCGGGTCATAGATTGCCCTGTAAGCCAGGAACAGATCACTCCTTAGCAACCTATAGGAGACAGAATACCATGGCAGGGCTTTCAGTCTTTCTGTGTAAGACTTGTTTTGTGTACCCTATAATTTCTTGGTGAGAAATGTCTGTGATCTCACCAATTGTTGCAGGTGTCTGGTGAGGTACATGCAAAAGGGAGCATTGTACTCAATTATTGGTTTGATTAGGGCTGAGTATAATGTAATTATAACTTCCTTAGATCTAGATGTGATGCCTTTACTTATAAGATGTACCTTTTACATTAAAATTTTTCACCTAGGACAGAAGAGCACAATCTTCTACCGTATCTCTCATAAATGAAACAAATTCATTGATTTTTTTTCAAAAGTAATTAGTTTTCACATACATTTGTGAAGATGACAGGTATGTGCACCACTAATAAAGTTCTTCTTGTGCTTTAACCTAATTTTTAATTTAATCTTGGAAATTAAAAACATGAGACTGAAAGATTTGAACAATATGCTTTATCTTTCAAAATATTTTAATGTAACTTTAACTGAAAAATATACCTGTAAAGTATTGAAATCATAATTACTGTACAATGTACTATTCAGTAAGACATCATAGTCTGAACTCCAAACCAGCACTTGTAAACAGTTGTATCACTACAGATTAAATTGAAATGCTGTGTTCAATGTAAAAGTTACAGCAAACTCAGGGCCTCAGCAGAAGCCTCATAGGAGTTTGTCTCATTAAAGTTTGGTTTTATAAACTGACACTGACTCTCCAGCTCATTTATTTAACCTGTCTTGAGCAAAACAAGAGCGAACGATGCTCTAATATATAATGGTGAGTTATTCCACTTCTATGTCCTCTGCACGCAAAGCTATAATTCTTAACTTGAGAGGACGCAACAGGTAATTTGACAAATAAACTCCAGATTCTGGTATTGACACAGTGGTCTGTACATGCAAGACCAAACACTTTTTTTGTTATACTGAGACATCTGAATATGAGAATGCCATCTGTTGTTGTCAAACTAACCACAAACACTCGTTATCTGGTTGTAAACACTTTCTGGATTCTTTTGAGTTTATGATCACAGGATTTAATATAAGCACACACCAACTCCAAATAATTTATATGCATCTGAACCAACAACAAAAAAAAAAAACAATTTGTAGGTACTCGATTGCAATCCACTAACCAAAACAAATTATTGTCATGGTAGAGGTCAATAAACAGAAATACTTGCCGAAACCAAATTTATCAAAAAAAAAAAAACTATATAACAGATTAAGCACTTTCATCTAATTTCTAGACTTTTTCAGAATCTGGTTGGTAATCCAAACACAACTTTTAAATGCACTGTAATATATATGTGACCTAATAAGGGTGATGTATAAAGGCAACATCATCTTGCTATTCTTGCCATTAATGGTTCTCAGAACGCCCTTAATTAGCCCATAAAATTTACACAAGACAAGAGATGCAAGGTTGTGGAGTTTAAACTAGTTATATGTAGTTAACCCTTAACAACAGTCACTGTGGAATAAGTTCATGGTTTACCACATAAAGATACTCATGGTTTAATGCCCCAAAATGAATGAAGGGCCTCACAGAAACAGATAACTGGTGCCAGAGCCATGGCCTGAAGTTAAACGCCAAAAAATGCATAGTCATACCCTTCGGGAAAAACAAGGTTACCCCTAGCTACCATATAGATGGCAATCCACTGAGCA
>NC_056750.1:823241329-823283829 GCF_019279795.1 Protopterus annectens | reverse complement strand
ATCCATATCATGGACTCCAGAGGTGCCAGATCTTTATTTAATGGAAGCAGTCTGGAATTCACTACTCAGACTTGAATTTTTGTAATGTTGTGTGTGCTATACACCATTTAGAGAACATTTATTAACTATATATTTCAGTTATGACAATCATCAGGAAAGATTCACTTTACAGTTCTTTCTACTTAGGCCAGTAACAATTTTATCTGATACCGTACTCATGAATGATGATAACATCGCTTACTAAAGTGATTAATAACATCTCACAATATAGCTAGGAATATGATTAGGAAATCTTGACTTTTATACTGATCTGTCAGCTCGGCAGGCTACATCTATTTTTAAAGTCTGACCATGTTACTCACATCAGATATGCTAGTAAAAAGTACTATATCATATGAGAGCAGATTCATTTATAGTTTCTGCCACACTCACCGTTAAGGTTATTCTCTTTTTGATTTCTCCAAGTCTTTTGGGTTTCTAATACAATGATGGGAATGGACCCCATTTGTAAGTCAAAGTATGATTAAAGTTTGTGAAATTAGTATTGTTTCAGTCTTTGATGTTAACCAAAAGTGCTCATCATAGCACCAGCAAAGTGCCCAGTAATGACTCCTTTTCCAATTTATATGGAATTGTGTGTATCAGTAACATATCTAAGTAAGATTGTAAATTATTTTTTTATAAGACCCATTCTCCTACTACTGTTGGAACTTTCTGTATATCTTTCTTCCACATTGCCCTCATTTCTGCCAGCATATCCTGGTATTTTTTGATTTTGTCTCTCTCTGTACATAAGGCTGCGTTACTGCCTTCACAGCAAGAGGTTCTCCAGTTTGATTCTTGGCTGGGCTGCCTTCTGTGTGGAGCCTGCTTGTCCTCCCTGTATCCATGTGGGTTTCCTCTGGGTCCTCCAGTTTCCTCCCACATTATAAAAACATGCATCTGGAACATTTCTCCTTGGGCCTCCACTGAAAATTGGCTTCATTCCAAGTCAGACTTTCCTTGTTAACAAATGTTAAATAAATAAGTAAGGCACGGTAATCACTGAGTGTAGTAATTTCACTGATCAATGCTACTTTTATTTTCTTTTCATGGATCACTATATGTGGTTTTCTCGCATCTATTTTTTGAACTGTTGGTAATGGGTGATCCCATGTGAAGTAGACTTCATGATTTTCTATGATGCTTTGTGGCTCATGTTTCCAGTGTTTTTCAGCTACTTCAGTATTATAATGTTTACACAATCCCCAGTGCAACATGCCACATTATTATGCCTTTCAGTATACAGTCCTTCTGCCATTAGTATGTCACAACCAGCAAAAAGGTGTGCAACTGTTTCCAATTCTGTTTTACAAAACCTACATTTGTCTCTAATTCTGTTTTACAAAACCTACATTTGTCTCTTTCTCCCATGTTCAATGGACTTTGTAAACCAATGTGTACATAGTGCAATATCTTGGGCCACCAATATTAACCTTTCATCTTTTGCTTAAATTCAGCTCTCCTTAACCATTCCTGCATTCAGTCCTGAGCAACCTGAGGTTGTTCTAGTGGTGGCTCACCCTATTGGACTGCAGGACTGCAGCCCCCCCAGCTGAAAACCAAAACCAAAACTAAAAAAAAAATCATGCATATGTGAGTAGAAATTTGAATCCAGACTGCTCTTTCACCAGTCCAGATTCAGAAGAAGACAGCAGTCTTACAGATGCCCCAGAAGTCTATGCAGTTACAGCCACATAGACCAGAAGGGGATTGGACTACAAGGTCTGTAGTCTGTACTCGGCACTTTATACTGAACGAGAAGTTATGGGCTGCTTACTGCATGTGGAGTTATGTATGGCTGACTGCTGAAGGGAAACAGGTGCTGCTTACTTCAGAGTTATGGCTGCAAAAGGACAGCTTAGAAATGAGATACAGGAACAGGTACTTGCTTTAGGGGCTTTGCAACTGTGTGTGTGTGTATGTGTGTGTGTCAGGGGCAGCCCGTGCTGCTGGACTGCTGGACTGCAGCTCCCCCAGCTGTAAAAAAGAAAAAAAAGAAAGAAAATAAAAGATAAAAAAGAAAATTAAAAATCGCGGACTTTCGCGCATGTGTACTAGTCTGGACTGCTGCTGAGACAGTCTGGAGCATGCGCAGACTGTTTCAGCAGCAGTCCAGATTAGGAAACATTTAAGAGCAGAGATCCCAGACGTCTATGCAGTTGTAACTGCATAGACTGTTGCTGGAAACAGATCGGGCTCGGACTGCAATGTCAGCAGGCTGGAGTCTCGTCGGGGAAGAACATCTCGCATGGTGGATTTGATGCTCCAATGGACGTAATGCACGGGCAGGTTTGTGGTGCTGTAACAGCTATGGATTTAAAGGCACGAAGGGATCTACATCACTCCAGGTAGAGGTGTGCGTGTGTGTGTGTGTGTGTGTGTGTGTGTGTGTGTGTGTGTGTGTGTGTGTGTATAAAATGCCCCAGTTGCTATATACTGGTGGCTAGAACAAACTCATGGTGGTGTGGTAGGGAATACCTCAGGCTTGAACCCTGTACCTTGTATGCAGGTTTTAAGGACCTGAATTCCCTACCCACCACCATTTGTAAAAATAATTGCAGATTTTTGCCTCATATTTGATCTGATCTGTTCCTCATAATATCTGTGGTTTCTAAATATTGCAATGCTAGATATTTGATGGTGCAGTGGTAGCATTGTTGCCTCACAGCTGCAGGTTCTCAGGTTTGATTCTTGGCTGGGGTGCCTTCTGTGTGGGGACTGCATCTTCTCCCTGTGTTTGTGCGGGTTTGCTTTTGTGTCCTCCCATGTTACAAAGACATGCCTGCATTATTTCTTCCTGGGCCTCGGCTGAAAATTGTTTTTTTGTTCCAAGTCAGACTGTCCTGATTAACAAATGTTAAATAAAATTGACAGACATTTGAATTTCAGACTTCAGGTTTCTGAATGCTTAATTCCTTACATATTTGATGGTGCAGTGGTAGCATTGTTGCCTCACAGCTATAGGATTTCTGGTTTGATTCTTGGCTGGGGTGCCTTCTGTGTGGAGTCTGCATCTCATCCCTGTGTTTGTGTGGATTTGCTCTGGTGTCCTGATATTTTACAAAGACATGTGTCTGCAGTATTTCTCCCTGGGCCTCTGCTGAAAATTGTTTTTGTTCCATCAGAAGTAAAATTGACGGGCATTTGAATTTCAGATTTCATATTCTTCAGAAAATACATAGTAACACAATCTTTTATTCTAGCAATTTTCTAAGTTTATAAGATGAATATTTGAAATTTGTCCTTCTTTTTGGGACTGTATTACTCCATTATTGGCTTTGTCCAGGTTTTTTGTGCTAAGGTTGACAGCTATGGCAAGAACTGAATTCACTGAATATGTTTGAGGGCTGTAATCCCTCATTACTGGGTTTGTCCAGGTGTTTTGTGCTAAGGGTTGGGAGGGTGGCCTAATGGTTAAGGTGTTTGCCTTGCAAACACAAGGTACAGGGTTTGAATCTCACAGGGGGATAATTGGCTAGGCTTAAAATGGCTCACAAGGGCAGTTAGCCTAGTACTAATCTATGAACCTATGAACCTAAGAGGTTGACAGCTATGGTGAGAACTGAATTCATTAAATGATAGCCATTTAAGTTTCAGTCTTCCTCTCTTTCACAAAGCAGCTGATTTGGCATAGTGGTATGTTGCTCTGACTCTTTTGCACATGGACCTTGACAGTAAAATGTATGGTGGTAACACAGCATTTTATTCTAGCAACTTTCCAAGATTATACAAGCAATGTTTAATTTGTCCCTGGTTTTTGGGCTTTTGACCCCCCCCCCAATAAATTTGGCTTTTTCCAGATTTCTTATGCTGCGAAGTTGAGATGCAGTTGAGTATTGAGTAGATTTTACAAGGAGCTGAGAGCTGCAGGGGAAGAGAAGCTTAGTGCTGCTTATGCTAAGTCTGCTTGCATTGTTAATAGCACAACAGGTTGTGTATTTTTGATGCAGAAGGTTGTTGGTTCTACTCCCACAAGGGGTGAATGCTGCCGCACTGAAAAAGTTAAGATACTAACTATGAGCCTGTTATCAGTTTGCCATCCATTTCCTATTGCAATATTACTAGCTTATCATTTTTAATGTAATATAGGCAATTTATTCCTCAGGGGCATCAGACACTTTATTTTTCGATGAAACCATGAAATATAAAGGTGTTTGCTAGCAGCAACCTCTTCATTAGTTACAGATTTATTTAATGTGGAATTATTTAGATGACTTTTTTACTTCTTCAGAGATTGTGCATATTTACTGATAATGGTGGACTGTAGAATTGTGCATATTTACTGATAATGGTGGACTGTAGAAGTTTGAGTAGACTTTTATGATGGAAATGTTCTGAACTGGGCAGTTTTGTCATTATGGGTGCATGCATTTTGTTTAATTGTTTACTGGAAAGATATTCTGAACTGGGCAGTTTTGTCATTATTGGTGCATGCGTTTTGTTTCATTGTTTACTGGAAAAATGTTCAAAACAATAGGAAGATGTATCAAAGAGCACATGTATGTTTCATATGCAAGGGGCCTATGATTTGAAAACAGCCCAGAATTAATCTTTATCTGCCACTGGCAAAATGTATTTTCTTTGAATGTGGGTTTCAATGCTGTTTCAATGAATGTGAGTTTCAAGGGCAGAGAAGTTTTAATGCTAAGTTTGCTTTGCAGATGTCTTAGTGTTTGTGCTGTAAAATGCAAAATAAAACTTTCAAATGAAGGCCAAATCATCATAGAAGTAAATCAGTATGCACATTAGTGTTTATGGTAAATGGAATGAAATAGCCAAGTAATGGATAATTGGAATGGCTGCAGGGGGAGGCTCCATTCGACCATGATTTTGTGAGGGGGAATGGCAGCAAACTTAAAGACAGCCCCAGCTGAACTATACCTCCCAACTGTCCAGATTTTCAAAGAATGAATAGATTTTTGCTTCTTATTTTTGGTTTGTTCCTCATAAAATGTGTGTTTTTCTGGCAAATCATTTAGGAATTAAGTCACTAAATAATGACACACTGAGTTTCAGACTTCATAACCTTCAGAAAAATGCATGCTAAAGTAAGAACTGTTGTTTTATCAACTGTCTCAGTTTATACAAGAGCAATTTTTAGTACTGTTTATATGTTCCCCCAATATATTTGGCCTTGTCCATATTTATTGCATTAACAGGTTGAGAGGTACATGTAAATAAATTGCTTTATAGAATTAGGCATAGCCAAACCTCTCAACTGTCCCTGATTTTAGCTCAAAATGTTTCTCTTCCCCCTAATAATCCCTCTGCAAAATAGCAATTTTGGAAGAAAACATGGAGGGTTTACAATTAAGAAATAACTGTAAAAAGCAGAGTTCTAAATTACTTTTATTTCAGAAATGCATGTATATTCTTTTTATTTTGTCAGCTGCTCAAGTTAGCAGAACTAATATTAAAGTGTCCCTTCTTTGACAGGTTCCCAGCTGTATTGTGTGGCTATTTTATATTTTTACATCACATTGTTGGTCCATTTTTCATAAAATTGTGTTTTTTTTTGCAAATTAGTGACAAATCATTAAAGATTGAAGTTAGAAAATAATGACAGACATTTGAGTTTCAGATTTCATACCATTCAGAAAATTCATACTAATGCAAGACCTATTCTATTATCTTTCTAAGTTTATAAGAGCAATATTTAAAAATTGTCCTTATTTTTGGGCCTTTGTCCCACTTTGTATGGCTTTGTCCAGATTTCTTGCTCTGAGGTCGAGATGTATGACAAATGTGTCAGGGCCATCAGAGTCAGCCAGAGACATTTCAAATTGTGACATACTTGTTGCACCCCACTCCCCCATGTAGTGACTCTGGATGTGTCGAAGCAAGGCAAGGAGTAGTTATGCAGTATAAATGTGCAGAGTATCCCCCCCCCCCATCCAAAGTAGACACAAGTACTAGAGTGGCTTTTCATCTGTCCTTGATTTTTGCAGAATGGTCTGGTTTCTGTCATATTTTTGTACTGTTGATTTATGCTTATTACTCAAAGTGCCTGTTGCTCTGTGTTTAAGTAGCAATACTTTAATGACCATCAGGTAAGCTTGGCTGAGATCGTAAGATGCAAGTAAGCTTTATTAAGCATACTGTTAAAGAATTGCCAACATTGAAAGCTTTTCTGTTGTTGCCATGTAGAGAATACTTAACTAGATAATGTATAAGCCTTGGGTATTGAAATGCATATGACAGTATTTGTCATAAAGGACAGGATTACATTATTTTAAGAAGCTCATTACACTTGGAGACTTCCAGTCATCTCTGCAGACTTTACCCGTAAACTAAACAGAATGCCAATCATGTGGTCCATAACCTGTACAGTAATCCTTTTAAGCAATGTATCTTGAGCTTATTTCTTGTTTGCTTTTCATTTTTTACTTTGATCATGTTTTCCACATGAAACAAGTAGATGGTTGTCAGGCAGCAGGTCTTTTTTTGGATAAGAAACATTTTTACAAGTGGGGGCATCAGAGATTTCTACTTTCAGCATGTAACTTGGTACTTTAATAAAGCTGAATATAAATTATAATTAGAACTGCAGTGCAAGAAGTGGTTTGAGTTGAGTGCTGCTTCTTTTTCTTCTGCTTGATTTTGACTGGCATTCCATTAATTGTATTTAAAAAGTAATTTATTTTTTCATGCCTCACAACCTTTTTGGTTCCATCTAGATATTAAGTAAGCTGTCATGCAGCCAATGCATTGAAATATTTTTATTCTTCTACACTTCATTTTGTCTTGATTGGACTCTCATAATGACGGTTTGGCACCCAGGGCAGTGTATTTAGTTAGTTTTTGTGGTTTTGAGCATAGCTCCTCCCCGTTCTAGTTGGCCACACTCCTTCCCATTGACTCCACCCATTCAGCTGTCTCCTGCAGCCCCCCTTTGATTTGAAGTCAGCAGCCGCCACTGGTGTGTGTGTGTGTGTGTGTGTGTGTGTGTGTGAAAAACCCGAGTTAACTATAACTGGAGGCTAGAGACAAATCCAGGTTCAAACCCTCAATCTTGGATACAAGTAGCAATAACCTGAATTCCCTACCCACCACCACTTCAGATTTTTGCCTCATAGTTTTGTTCTGTTCCTCATAAAATCTGTGGTTTTCTGGATTTTCAGACATTTGAATTTCAGACTTCATATTCTTCAGAAAGTACATATTAACACAAAGCATTTTATTCTAGCAATTTTCTAAGTTTATAAGATCAATATTTGAAATTTGCCCCTATTTTTGGGGCTGTATTCCCCCATTATTGGCTTAGTGCAGTTTTTTTGTGCTACGAGGTTGAGAGCTATGGTGAGAACTGAATTCACTGAATATGTTTGGGGGCTGTATTCCCCCATTATTGGCTTTGTCCGGGTGTTTTGCGCTAAGAGGTTGAGAGCTGAATTCACTAAATGATAGCCATTTAAGTTTCAGTCTTCCGATCTTTTAAGAAACAGTTGATTTGGCATAGTGGTATGCTGCTCTGACTGTAGTGCACAAGGTCCTCAGTTCAAGACTTGGCAGTAAAATGCATGGTGGTAGCACTGTGATAAGAGGTTGAGAGCTATGGTGAGATGTGAATTCACTGAATATGTGGTGCTGTATTCCCTCATTATTGGCTTTGTCCACGTGTTTTGTGCTAAGAGATTGTGAGCTGTGGTGAGAACTGAATTCACTAAATGATAGCCATTTAAGTTTCAGTCTTCCTGCCTTTCAAGAAACAGCTGATTTGGCATAGTGTTATGTTGTTCTGACTGTACAGCACAGGCTCCTGGGTCCAAAACTTGGCAATTAAATTAATGGTGGTAGCACAGCATTTTATTCTAGCAACTTTCCAAGGTTATACAAGCAATGTTTAAAATGCGTCCCTGTTTTTTGGGCTTTTGCCCCCCCCCCAATAAATTCTGGCTTTTTCCAGATTTCTTGTGCTCATGTGCTGCAAAGTTAAGAGATACAGTTGAGTGTCGAGTGGATTTTACAAGCAGCTAAGAGCTTCAGGGGAAGGGAAGTTTAGTGCTGCTTATGCTAAGTCAGCTTGCATTGTTAGTAGCACAACAGGTAGTCTACTTGCCTTCGATAGAGAAGGCTGTGGGTTCTACTCCCACAGTATATAGGTGCATTGCTGATACTGTACTGTGTTGTACTTTTAAAGGGGGTTGATGCAGCAGTCCTGAGAATGTCCACTTTGGTGGAGATACCTAGTAACCACGAACCTGTTATCAGTTTGCCATCCATTCCCTATTGCAATATTACTAGCTTATCATTTAACAGGCACTTGATTTCATTTAGGAATGAAGTCACTAAATAATGACAGACATTGAGTTTCAGACTTCATACCCTTCAGAAAAATGCATGCTAAAGCAAGACCTGTTTGTTAGCAGCAACCTCTTCATTCATTACAGATCTCTTTAATGTGGAATTATTTAGATGACTTTTACTTCTGCAGATACTGTGCATATTTACTGATACTGCTGAATTGTAGAAGTTTGAGTAGACTTTTATGATGGAAATGTTCTGAATTGGGCAGTTTTGTCATTATTGGTGCATGCATTTTTTTCATTGTTTACTGGAAAATGTTCAAAACAGTAAATTTAAAACACCCTCTTACAACTGTACTGTATTATACAAGGAATATAATTTAATACAATTTGGAAAGTGTATCAAAGAACACATGTATGTTTCATGTGCAAGGGGCCTATGATTTGAAAACAGCCCAAAGGTAATCTTTATCTGCCACTGTCCAGCTGTATTTTATTTTAATGTGGGTTTCAATGCTATTTCCATGAATGTGAGTTTCAAGGGCAGAGAAGTTTAATGCTAAGTCTATTTTCATTGTGAGACTGCATTGCTTTGTTTAGCAGATGTATATTAGTGTTTGTGCTGTAAAATGTGAAATAAAACATTTAAATGAAATCCAAATCATCATAGAAGTAAAGCAGTATGCACATTACAGTGGTTATGGTAAATGGGGTAAAATAGCCAAGAAATGGGATATTGGAATGGCTGCAGGGCTGCATTAGACCATGATTTTATGAGGGGGGAACAGCAGCAAACTCAAAGAGAGCCTCAACTGAACTATAACTCTCAACTATCCAGGTTTTCACACAATGAATACATTTTTGCTTCTTATTTTTGGTTTGTTCCTCATAAAATGTGTGGTTTTCTTGCAAATCATTTAGGAATGAAGTCACTAAATAATGACAGACATTGAGTTTCAGACTTCATACCCTTCAGAAAAATGCATGCTAAAGCAAGACCTGTTATTCTATCAACTGTCTAAGTTTATACAACAGCAATTTTTAGTTCTGTCTGTACATTCCCCCAATATATTTGGCCTTGTCCAGATTTCCTGCATCAAGAGGTTGAGAGGTACGTGCAAATAAATCACTTTATAGAATTAGGTATATCCAAACCTCTCAACTGTCCCAGACTTTGGCGCAAAATGTTGCTCTCCCCCTAATAATGCCTCCGCAAAATGGCAATTTTGGAAGAAAATGTGGAGGGTTTACAAGTAAGAAATAATTGTAATGATCAGGGTTATAGATTACTTTTATTTCAGAAATACATGTAGATTCTATTATTTTGTCAGCTACTCAACTTAACAGTACTAATCTTAAAAAGTGTCCCTTCTTTGACAGGTTCCCAGCTGTTTTGTGTAGCTATTTTATATTTTTGCATCACATTTTTGGTCCATTTTTCATAAAATTGTGGTTTTCTGGCAAATTAGTGGCAAGTCATTAAAGACTGAAGTTAGAAAATAATGACAGACATTTGAGTTTCAGATTTCATACCCTTTAGAAAATTTATACTAATGCAAGACCTACTATTCTATTATCTTTCTAATTTGTTTAGAAGAGCACTATTTAAAATGTGTCATTATTTGTGGGCTTTTGCCCCACTTCTATTTATGGCTTTGTTCAGATTTCTTGCTCTGAGGTTGAGAGGTATGACATATGTGTCAGGGCCATCACTGTCAGCCAGAGACATTAAAAAAAAATTGACATGCTTGTTGCAACCCACTCCCCCATGTAGTGACTCTGTATGTATCCAAGCAAGACAAGGAGCAGTTATGCAGTGTAAGTGTGCAGAGTATCCCCCATCCAAGGTAAACACAAGTACTATAGTGGCTTTTCATCTGTCCTTGATTTTGCAGAATGTTTTGGTTTTCTGTCATATTTTTATACTGTTGATTTATGCTTATTATTATTCAGAAAATGCATGTGTTGCGCTGCCTGCTGCTCTGTGTTTAAGTATCAAGGCTTTAATGACCATCAGGTAAGTTTGTCTGAGATTGTAAGATGCAAGTAAGCTTTAATAAGCATACTGTTAAAGGATTATCAACATTCAAAGCCTTTTTGTTGTTGCCATGCAGAGAATATTTACATAACTACATAACATATAAGCCTTAGGTATTGAAATGCATATGACAGTATTTGTAATAAGGGACAGGATTACAGTATTTTTCAGAATTTCAATACATTTGTTGGAGACTTGCAGTCATCTTTGCAGGCTTTACCAGTAAACTAAGAATGCCAATCTGTCATGTGTGGTCCATAACCTGTGCAGTAATCCTTTAAGCAATTTGTCTTGACCTTGCTTCTTGTTTGCTGTTCATTTTTTTACTTTGATCATGTTTTCCCCACGAAACAAGTAGATAGTTGTTGCCAGGCAGCAGGTCTTTTTTGGATAAGAAACATTTTTACATGTGGGGGTATCACAGAGATTGCTACTCTCAGCATGTTACTTGGTACTTTTATAAAGCTGTAGAGTTGCCACCTTTTCAAATGCCCAAAGTAGGACACTTCTGGCACAAATGTCATATTTTCAGGCAGAAACATATCCATGGCCAGTACAAAGGACAGAACTTCACTTTTTTTGCCTAAATAAAAACATATTCTTGTAGCATTTTAGTTGCTTATTCTGTTTCTTATAACATTTAGGTGTTTCATTTACAGAATTAACAGTTTTATGCAACTATTACATAAAATATAGGAAATAATTTTGTCCTAAAATCTCACGACATTTGCCATTTTTACAGTTTTTTTGCAGTACACAACTGCCCAAAGAGGGACTGTCCCTCACAAAGTGGGACAGGTAATAACCCTATAAAGCTGAATATAAATTATAATTAGAACTGCAGTGCAAGGAGAAGTAGTTTGAATTGAGAGTATTCTTGTTTTTTATACTTGATTTTGACTGGCGTTCCAGTAATGTATTTAAAAAGTAATTTATTTTTTCATACCTCACATCCTTTTTGTTTCCATCTAGATATTAAGTAAGCTGCCATGTAGCCAATGCATTAAAATTTTTTTTTTCTCCTACACTTCATTCTGTCTTGATTGGATTCGCATAATGACAGTTTGGCACCCAGGGCAGCGTATTTAATTAAAGTCCCAGTTTTTGTGCTTTTGGGCATAGCTCCACCCCTTTCTAGTTGGTCATACCCCTTCCCATTGCCCCGCCCATTCATCTGCCTCCTGCAGCCTCCCTTTGATTTGAAGTCACCAGCTGTGACTGGGTTGTTCCAAGTGTTTTCTATACTTTTACATATTTATACATTTTCCACATTTCTTGCTTTCTCATCTGATCCTTCACCTTATATTCTTTCTTTTGTTTTTTTGGCATATTCAGTTGCTGCCTGATTTTTATTTACTTCTGGTTTGATTTCCATTCCCTCTTGACACCAATATGCTTCTGCTAAACTAAGCAGGGACATCATCTTAGATTTATTCTCAGCATGTTTTAAAACTTTCACTAATTTGTGACGGCAGCAGATATGTATGCAGTCCTATGATTGCAAATCTATACATGCAATCAATTTCAAAGAAGCCCATACCTCCTTCAGAACCAGGAATACATAGTCTTGGTTATACACTGATTTTTTTATAAATCATCTGATAAACATGAAGCATCCTTCTTGTTTTCCTGACCAACTGATCCATCACCTATTAGGGCCAGTCAGTCACACCAAAACTACAAGTTAGCACAGGAAGAGCAAATCGGTTTACAGCTTGAATTTTGTTCCTACATGTCAACGCTGTTTTCTGGATTAATTTAAGTCTCCTAAAATATTCCTTACTAAGTTTTATTCACAGTTGTTCATGTTTAATTGTTTATCCTTCATCAATTCCCAAATATTTACACACTCCTGTCCCAGGCTGATGTTTTATTGGCGCTGCAGCTTTCCTGATTTACGGGTTGCCTTTTGCACATTTATCAAGACCAAATTACATTCTTATATTATTTGAAAAAGATGCAGTTGTACTTTCAGTTCCTCATCTGATGAAATATACAGATTTAAATCCTCCACAAGAAGTCTTTACACTTTGCTGTTTTCTGGGAGCCAAATTGTAGCTATGACCTAATCTGTTAAGTAGGCAGCTTAATGGGTTAATGACACGACAAAAGAACAGTGGTGACAAAGAGTCACCCTGGAATATCCTTTGAATTTTTATCCTTGGAATAATAATTTTTCCTGTATCATGGCTTAACTGCAAAGTGATTTGCCACTGTTTCATGGCTGCTATAATGCAATTTATCAGTGTAGGGTGCATCTTATACATTTTGAATGTGGGATACTGTCAAATGCTTTTTTGTAGTCTATCCATATCATACTTGCATTCTTCCCCTTTTTACAGTTCTCCCTTATGACTAACAACAAATGATCCTTTATTCCATATGACTTTCTTCTGCTACCCTTTTATTCCATTGCCATGATTGAGTTTTTTTCTAAATGACTGTAAACTCTGTCAGCATCAATTCCAGTGTATAGTTTACACGTTGTTAGAAGTCAAATTATTGGTCTATAGTTTTTAAGATAGCTTGCAGGTTCGCTATTAAGTAGGAGCATTGTTTTTTCTGTTGTTAACCAGGATGGTGTTTGTTCAGGGTGTGCATATAAATAGTTCTTACTTATGGACACATTTTCATGTAAAAATGTTAATACTTTTAGCCAGAAGTTAGGTACTACATCTGGCCTGGGGTTTCCATCTAGGAGGGTTTTTTAACTTTCTTTCAATTTCTCTGGCCATTACTTCACCCCATTTCATATCCTGTACTTTTGAACTTCTTATTCTTTCTTTTACTTCTTCTATCCATTCAGCATCTTCGTTATGTTCCAAAGGATCTTCATAGATATTTCTCCAAAATGTATCTATTTCTTTTTTATTTGGAGGTTTTGTAACTGCTTTTGCCTTGTTTCCCAGTTTTCTATAAAACTTTTTTGGGTCATCAATAAATTTTATTTATTTATTTATTTATTTTACATTTGTTGACCGGGTTAGTCCAGCTGAGCATTACCTCGTTTTCAGTGGAGACCCGAGGAGAAAAGCTCCATAATCAGTATTAACATTTTAGATAAAGTCAACAAGAAAATTGCATTGCCAGCTAAAACAATTAGAGAAATAACATTTTACAATAAAATTTTACAGAAAACAGTTGGGTACAAATGTTAGAGATCAAACTCCAAAAAGCATTTACAACAAATCATACAGAAAAGCAGTAGAGTACAATATCAGGATTTTTACAACAAAAACTTGGGTACATTGTCAATGTAGGGAAAACAGTGTTCATTATTTCTAAGTAGTTATATACAGTAAAGGTACAGATGGAGTAGTAAGGTAATGTAGAGGTACAGATGGAGTAGTAAGGTCATGTAGAGGTACAGATGGAGTAGTAAGGTCATGTAGAGGTTAAGCAATGAGACATAGAGGTAGATGGATATTAAGACAGACAGTGGAAGAGAAAGGAGGGATGAGAGACAAGCTAGGGTTAGGTAGTTTCAGGGAGGATGACTACAATGGCAGGACCATTTATTTATTAGATATTCCTGAGTGGCTAGTTTGAAATGTTTTGTTTGGTTAAGGGACCTAATTTCTAGGGGTAGTTGGTTCCAAGTTGTAGCAGGGTTATAGTTATAAAGTAAACACCCTGATTTGGTTTTGGGTGTATAGATCTGTAGGAAGTCTTGGTCTGAGCTACGTAGTGTCCTGGTTGGCGAATATTTAGTTATAAATGATTGAAGGCTAGGGCAGAAAGATGGTAGATAGAGGATGGAGTGGATAATTAATAGTTGCTGTAGTAGCAGCAAATGAAGGAATTCAAGCCACTGCAACTGTTTAAGA
Source organism: Protopterus annectens (assembly GCF_019279795.1). Lineage (NCBI taxonomy): Eukaryota > Metazoa > Chordata > Ceratodontiformes > Protopteridae > Protopterus > Protopterus annectens. The sequence goes on along the minus strand of NC_056750.1, from coordinate 823,269,676 downwards.
GATAGGCAATGGGGTGATTTGTAGGTTTGGTTTGCAGCAAATCTGGCAACTTTATTATACGTAGTTTCTAGATTAATGGGTTATGGCCCATGCACACACACTGCACTCTCCATTGTCATACTATGGCAAGCCTGCTGATGTCTTCATCTTAAAATACACCTTTGGGGAAGAAATAGCCCTGCAATCTCTGTGGCGCGTCCTATAACTGCATAATGCTGTAGTGTGATGTACTAGTTAGGTAGGAGTTCTGTTTCCAGACATGGCAAATGTGGATGTTTGTGTGTGTGCTTGTTTGTCTGCATAGGGAGCAATGCTTTTGAAGCCATTCATAGTCACTACAACCTCCATTGCACTTCTTTGGCAAGCCTGCTGATGTCATTCACTTTGAAATACACCTTTGGGGAAGAAGTAGCCCAGTAATCTCTGTGGTGTGTCCTGTAACTGTGTAATGCTGTAGTGTGATATACTAGTTAGGTAGGAGTTCTATTCCCAAACATGGCACTTGTGAAGCTGTGTGTGTGTAGGTATCAATGTTTTTTTGGCCATTCAAAGTCACTATGCACACCTGCAAATGGCGAACATTGATAACTGTGCAGTAACAGAGACCTGATCCAAGCCTCCATGGAGGAGTGTCCATATTCACCAAGGATATTCACACCACCAGGCTACTTGCCCAACAGAATGTGTCTGAAATATCCCCGGTGCAACTAACAGTAGGTTAGACTGCATTCCAAATTGTATAGCTTGCTACAGATCCCCACCATGTCCCATGATACCCACTGCAGCTTTTGAAACATACTGTGAAGTATTATGATACAAGCAAACACACTAATACTGGGTGAGTTACACTACCCTGCCATTAACTGGGAAAACTACTTGTGTACTAATATGTGTGTCCAACGGTTCTTGGAAGTCATAATTCCCAGTGCCCTGGATCAAGTAACCCATAGTCCCACCAGGAGCTCAAATATCCTAGACCTGGTCATTACCAACATATGAAATCAATGCTCCACACCTATGGTCACCCCATCAGTGGTCAGGTATGCCCATGAGCTAATCATCCTTAACATCAACATCCCTCCCCCACACCCCAGTAAGGAAACCTTCGTAACACACATCTCCAAAGCCAATGTCATGCTACATATGTCAGATGTGACTAACATCATGACACACATGCAGATGGGAACTGAAAGGATGACTGCTGAATCATACATGAAGGCACTGTACAAGTACATCCACTTGTGCATGAATTGTCCCATCCAATATTGAACCAAGATGCTCCCCACCAAGAAAAATAAGCCAATGTGGTGGCCCTCTGCCATAAACATACTGTACAACAAAAGGAGGAAACTATTGCAGAAATGGGGGAATTTCCAGGGTGCAAAAAAAAACTCCCTTACCAGCTACAGTAAGAGGCAGAGATCCCTCATAACATCCACCAAAGCTAGTTATGAACATAATATAACCAGAGATGCCAAAGACAACTGCAAGCCATTCCATAGCTATGTGAGGAATCTAAATGGCAGTCCTCAGAACTGTGTGAGCTACAATAGGATGGTATTAAATTTACTGCTCCCAGGGATATTGCTAATATCCCTGCAGATTGATTCAGTGCCAACTGCACCCCCCTCCCAACCCCCAAAGGGCCCATCTCAACATGAATAGATTGCCATATTCTGGTAATAATGGCCACACAGCTAAAAAACACACTCTACAGAGCTATGACAACAGCATCCATGGGACTAGTCAACATCCCAGGCTGTGTACTACATGAGCTACAAACTGAAATAGCACCTCACCTACGTGCTAATCATATAATCATCTAATCATAGCCACACTTCAGGCTTTGAGCCCACTGTGTGGCACACAGCTACAGTTATCCCAGTCCACAAGGGGGGAAATCCACCTTGGATCCTGGGAACTACAGTCCCAGCAGTATGACATGCCTGATCTGCAAGGCCATGAAATGTATCATCAAGGAAATTAAAACAAAGGCATTGGCAACCTCCAAACGCTGGACCCTAACCAGGATGGGTTTGTGAAGGGCCAATCATGTTACCTCAACCTGAATGACAACTGTGAATTTGTCTCCAGAGCCGTGGATGAGGGTAAGGTGGTTCATACAGCCTGTCTGGACCTTGCCAAGCCCTTCAACACCATCCTCCAGTCTGGAATCATAGATAAATGTATCAAGCCAGCCATTAATCACAATGTCACCCGATGGGCTGCCAACTGCTGTACTGACAGAACCCTCACTGTAAATGTAGGTGACACAAACCCGAGCCCCAGACAAGTGACAGTTGGAGTACCTTAGGGTTCAGTCTTGCCACCTCCCTTGTTTGGCATCTACTGCTCTGAAGTACTCTCCAGCAATAAAGGACACCGGCAAAACAAAGGTTGCAGATGACTGCACATTGGGAACCAATATTGAATCCCCACATGATGTGGATATTCTACAGAAGGGCCTTACAGAAAGACATGCTTGGTGCCTGAGCCATGGCCTCAAGATCAATGCCAAGAAATATATAGTTATCCCCATTGGGAAGGGACATGTACCTGTGAAGTACCACATAGGTGGCAGTACACTAAACACCTAAAGTGTGATAACAGACTTAGGGACACAGGTGGACAGTGGTCTCACCTTTGATAACCACATTGCCACAACAGTCAGGAAACCCACCTATGTGGCACACCTCCCACTGACGGCTTTACATCCAGGAAAAGGAGGCCATTGTCTCACTGTAGTCATCTCTCAGTAGACCCAATCCAGGCTACAATGGCCTGTTAAGTATGGACCTCACAAGACATCTGCAACAAGTAGAGAGGCTACAGACATACCTCACAAAATGACCAGAGGCCTAAACCAGATGCCATATGCTGACCGTCTGAAAATCATCCAGCTATACTCTGTCACATATTGTGTTCTCAGAGGCAATCTCTGCTTAACATACCATGCCATGTCAAACTCACAGCTGTTGGAAATGCTACACTTAGAGAATTCCAAACCCTCACAGACACATGCTTCAGGGATCCAAATCCTGTCATCACAATGAACAATACATGCAGGAGGGATGTGTCCCTGACCCAGAGACTCCCCAGACTCTGGAATAGACTGCCCATACATGTCAAGCAGAGTGCCTCTTTGGCCCTCTTCAAAAGGAAGCTGGACGATTGGATGGGAGATAGCCTAGTATCAACGTATGACCCTATGAACCTATAAACTACACTTTCCACTGGCCATCCATGGCAGAGTTGCTGATGTCATTCACTTTGAAATACACGTTTGGGGAAGGAGTAGCCCAGTAATCTCCGTGGCATGTCCTATAACTGCGTAATTCTGTAGTGTGATATACTAGTTAGGTAGGAGTTCTATTCTCAGACATGGCAAGTGTGGATGCATGTGTGTTTTTTTTTTGTCTGTGTAGGGAGCAATGCTTTTGAGGCCATTCACAGTCACTACAACCTCCATTGTCCTTTTTTGGCAAGCCTGCTGATGTCATTCATTTGAAATACACCTTTGGGGAAGAAATAGCCCAGTAATCTCTGTGGCGCATGGCGCATGCTATAACTGGGTAATGCTGTAGTGTGATGTACTAGTTAGGTATGAGTTCCAATACCAGACATGGCAAGTGTGTGTGTGTGTGTGTGTGTGTGTGTGTGTGTGTGTGTGTGTGTGTGTGTGTGTGTGTGTGTGTGTGTGTGTGTGTGTGTGTGTGCATGTGTCAGTGGGTTTTACAGATTTCTTATATGGTGGGCCTATTATATGTCACAATGTCCACCTTACAATGATAATAGATGTCAAACAGTAGAGAGTCTGGGGTTAACAATTCATACCCTTACATGTGATATCAAGGCTTGGCAAATAATTTAGGCAGCCCTTGTATTACCCAGAGAACACTCTCAACCCATGTCTCATACACAAACACACTCAGCTAGGCAACAGCCACTATGTTGGTAGTTCCCTGCATATTGTCTCACCCAGGTACACTTCCACATGTCACAGAAAATGCATGTGGGACGTGTGCACATCCCAGACACCATCCATGTCATGGACTATAGAACACATACATGACAAGCATTGCACAGCACTGGCCATCCACAATATTAACCTAGATGACTGAATGGTGAATACAATACCTACCTGTCTGGGCTAATCCAGGCACTACATCCCTAAGCCACACTGCAGACCATTTTCATGTGGCCTGATGCCAAGGTATACCCTTTACCTAGCCTTGTACAGCCTTCTGGCACAGTCAACCACTACACACCTGTGAAGCAATGCACCCATGCATGTTGGTACTGTCAATGTGTGTGTGTGTGTGTGTGTGTGTGCGTGTGTGTGTGTGTGTGTGTGTGTGTGTGTGTGTGTGTGTGTGTGTGTGTGTGTGTGTGTGTGTGTGTGGAGTATAATTATTTGGATGCCTTTCACACTCATTACACCTCTCATTGCCTTAGTGAAGCATGCCTTCTGATGTCAGACACCTTCACATGCCCTTTGCCCATATATCATCCTGATAACCCCTGTGGTGCATGTGATACCTGCGTATTACTGTATTGTGGCAAAGTAGCTAGTTAGGAAGTCTAATCCTGACCCTGCCAACTATGATAATGTGTGTGAGTCCCTGACAGAGTGTGGTTGTGTCAATGTTGACACCTGTTCATGTGGACAGACACATGTACTACACCGACCTTATCCCTCCTTTATCACTGTTGCAGATGTCACTCACCATCAAATATACCTTTAGAGAGCTCCACAACATGTAAGCTTTGCGGCACATGCAATAACTGCATAGACATGTGATAGCAATATATAGGCAGGGGTGTGAAACTCCATACTGGTAAGTGTGTGACACAAGCATGCTTATGTTTTACTCTCCCACCCCCTCCCTGTCTTACTTTGTCTCTGTCTGTCTCTCTCACTCCCTCTCTGGAGGATGTGGAGAAGTACACCTACTTTGCTTAGGCAGCAGCTTGTGTTTTGTAAGTGATGCCCATGATCAGCAGATGGCCTCTGCACAAATATTTCTCCCTCACTAGCTGATTGAATGTGGAACAGCTGTGGTAACATTCCCATAGCCAATTGCATGGAAACACACTCCTATACCTAGGAACATCATGTGGGTGTTGGGCCTTCTCATTCACTGTGAGTAGGACCTCATATTGGTGTTTGGCAAACAGCATCACAGATGGTATACCTCAAACAACATACACTGTGGAGACAGGCCAACAAACAGGAGGGGGATGTTCCAGACATGACTACAGAATGTACGTGTTGCTCTTCTGAATTTGGAGTAATGTTGGTTTAACAGGGTATGTGTGGATATGGCTGATCTACATGGTTTAATACCTGTCATTACAGTGTTATGTCTTTGAGGAAACACCCACCTGTAGGGTTACCTGCAGACTGGGCAGTGTTTTGAGTCTTATGTTACTCACAGATCACCTATCTTAGATCTGCAGAAGCACAGTCTGAGGATTGCAATCAGTACATGGTGACAGCCATGAGAGTTACTGACTTCATATCCATCACATCACAACAAACCCTGTTACAACAATAAATGTATGAGGGTATCACAGCAACATGCCAATACTGGCCCAGTGTTTGTGGCTCCAGCCACAATTCTGTCAACCTTTGTACATATGTCATGCAGTAAGAGGTGCATATGTTCTCTACACCATTATTTATTGACATCATACCTGATAACAAGCCAGTCAGATATCAGGCTGCTAGACATGTTATGTATACTAGGGGTTATTTCTGAGGACATAACCTGGGCATTCTGTGGTTGTGTGTACAGTAGTGGGGTCTATGTACTTATGGTGATTGTCGACAGTATGTGTATTGCGAATACGTACCTTGACCTGTGTACAGACTGTGGAAGATGTCATTGTTCTTGGTCGGATTCTTTCTGATGTTACATGCTGCACCAGTGTATGGCACCCTATTGGCTCACATTTGCAGGGCCAAACACACACGTGCCCCATACCACAGACAGGCATTGGACCACACTGTGTCATGACCCAGTATATGTAGGGTTAGTGTGTGAGTGGCACATATGAGGATGATGTTGATCTGACAGTCCATATAGTGAAATATTAAGCTTGTGTACCATATGTGGCTGTGGCTGTGTTCACATTGGTTGTGGGTATGCACTTTCACACAGGTGTTTGTTACTCTGTGCTGTGACATGCATGTAGAGCCTGCTATATTTGCAGTTACAAGTGTATTCCCCCATACGAAATGTAGGCCAGTGTTGTGGCAGTCTGCCTGTAGTTTGCACAGTGCTTTGTTACATTCCTAACAGCTTAGTGTAATTACCCAGTGTGATGTTATGTCCAGATATTTGCAAGATGTACTGTTGCTGGGCCATCATAACTGTTGTGTATTTCTGTACAGATATGTGTCACTATCTACTGAGTAGTATGTGGGCATGTGACCTCTGCACCACCAGTTATGTGTCAGGACAGACAGGAGTGTGTGAATGCATAAACTGCGTGGACATATGTAGTCCAGTATTTACATGATATACCCATGTACATGGCTGTTAAAATCCACATTGTCAGGCTTGGTCTACGGGGATCTGTGTATACCTCTGGACTCACCAGAAAGTGCTGGACTGTCCACATATATTGGACATATCTCTGCTGTAGTCCACAGGATCATTGCTGTGCTATCAGTGGTACTGTACTATGATGTCCTTAGGGTATCTGTCAGTAACCGATGGCATACATGTCAATAGCAGATGTGACCTTCCACACACAACATGTCTGTTAAGACAAATCCTGTTACAGTAGCAACAGTCTACATATATACCTGCAATACATACATGACATCCCCTTGCACTAAAAGGTTGAGACTATTGGTGCTGAGGTAGGGCTTCTCTCCATATTCTGAACATATGGTATATATATATATATATATATATATATATATATATATATATATATAGACGTATACATATCTACATGCATATATGGAGATATATATATATATAAAATATATATATATATATATATATATATACATATAATACATATACATACACACACACACACACACACACACACACATATATATATATATATATATATATATATACATACACATCTATATATGTCTACACATATACAGATATATAGATATATATCCACATATAGTTATAGATATCTACATATGTATCAACATAAATAGATATATATGTATATATATGATGTACATATATATATATATATATATATATATATATATATATATATATATATATATATATATATATATATATATATATATATATATATATATATATACATACACACAGAGTTCTATAAATGGTCATATATATGATGCACTATACAGATGTGTATAAATACATATATATGCATATATATATATGTGTATGTACATGTAGACGTATATCTATTTATGTATATGTATATATCTATATCCTTGTCATGTGAAAACATTACTGTTGTGTATACCTTCCCAGATGTATCACACCATATGTATCTGATATGTGTATATTTAGATATAACAACATATGTGATGCAACAGTAATACCACTAATATATACTATACAATTGTAGAAGGTACAGCAATTGTTCAGTACTATTCAGTATGTCTACTGACAGATGTATTGGAAATATAACGACCGTCTTCACAGCTGTCATGGTGTAGTGGTTAACTGTTGTGACTATAGTGTACAGAGTCTTGGGTTCAAGTCCTGGAAGGGCTGTTTATTTTGTTGTTGGGCAGAAGAAGGGCTGTTAGATATAGAGTGGTTAAGGCAATTTTGAGCAGCTTTAAGCTCATTTGTGCGAGTTTGCATGAAGCTAAGTGGTGCTAACATATGGATAAATGTACGGGCACTTACCACTTTGGGCTTTGCTTACCAGTGTGCAAATCTGCTTAGCTGTTATATTGCAGCAATGCTGACAACCACTAAGCATGGCTCAGCCCTGATAACCTGTGCTCACATCCCAGTCTGATAACATAGCAGGGTAATGGCATCTGTAATAGGTGTATATAATGCCATGTACATAACATGCATCTATGTGCTGTCAGTACAGTAGCAAGGGTGCGAGTCTCATGTCTTGGACACTTGAGTATATATGACAACACTCTTATCCATGTGAATGTGTACATACAAGAGTAGTATCCCAGGTTATGTGCAGTCACACTGGCATGTAGTGTATCATGACATTACTACTGTTGACAGTGCTTTCCCAAGCAAGAGTAGATTGCTAATTGCAGTACTGGCAACAAACACCCCCTAACACCCCTGCTTGCATAAATGGACTCTGAGTCCTCACTGTCATGTTCCTGGTGTGTGAGCTGTGTCACATTATATATTTCTTACTGGATAATGATTTGACATGTGGAAATTAACCGTAGACTACTGTCTGCATAGCACATGTCAGTGAGGGCTGAAAACATGTAGCAATGGCATACTTATTGGTGTCTGACGTCTATCTGTCAACACATTCATCCTACTGCATAGCTAGTTGACAAGCTGATGTCTGTCAGTCCCTGTGCAGATGTCAGGTATCCAGCTTGGATATGTACAGGCAACCTATGCTTGACTGACACTGACATGTCTGCTCAGCTGTGTTATAACTGGCACAGATAGGACACAACACCCTGTATGCACCACATACCACTGGTACCTCCACTACACTATCACAGTCAACAAAACATGCTTGGGTACAGGTCTCCAACACAGACACTAACCATGTTTTGTAATACATGTTGCATACATGTCAACTGGAGCACCTCACCGGCCATTTGCAGGAGGCACCCAGAGGATTGGCTAATGCATGTCACTCTCACCCTGAGGGTCACCACAGTGGTGTCTGTAGATAGATTACCTGCTGGCACATGGCAGGTGGCACAATACTACTGTACACACATCCCCTACACTTCCCATCTCTCCATGGACAGTAGCCAGGCACACACCTATGACCACCTGCAGCGATGTACCCCAGTACTGACAAATGTGTATGTGTGCATTACTGGGTATATTAGTGTCTGTGTGTTAGTACACCTGTAGTTGAGAATACCCTGAGGCCCTTCAAACCCACCGCAACACCCATTGCCATAGTTAGATGTGGCTGCTGCTGTACCAGACATTACATGTACCTTGTTACTCTCCTCTCCCTAAAGGATACCTGAGCCATGCAGTACCAGCACAACACTGTTTTACAAATGGGTTGATAAGTAGTGGGATACCCACTGAGTTCTGGCAAGTGTGTTTATGTGTGCATGTGTGTATATCTGTAGGGTACAGCATTCTGAGGCCACATACTCATATTACAGTACGCATTGCCACACAGTATTATGGATAGTGATGTTGCTGCCCATAGGAGAGGCATGACAATGCATCACCCTACTATACCTGTGGCATGTGCATTAGGTGCATATACCTGTAGTACCACTCTTGGGATAGACAATGGGTTATTGCAGTCCTGGTCAATGTGTGATGGTGGGTATGTCATAGTGTCATCATGGGTGCCAGTGCATACAATATCCACAGAGGGGTGTGGGTGCTGTGTATATTGTCATTACACCATGGTACCCCCGGTACATGTCCCATGTACCACTGTATGGTGACCACTGTCACCATTAACCATACAGGTAACTGATATCACTATCCAGCCCAGTTATGCATGTGCTGTGTGCAGCCTACCTGTAACACATTGGACTCACTGACAAGTTAGCACAGATAGGCCCAGGTCTCTCAGATGTGTGTCTGCCTGTTATGTGTTTGTTGATGTGTATATGATGGTATGTCACACTATGTATTGTCCATATACAACCATTACATCCCCTGGGGATGTTTTGCATACAACATGCAACCTGGAACACACCTGATCCTAAACGCTGTGCGGTGTGTGCAGTTAAAGCCACACACATCAGTAACACTGCATACCTAGGTAGGGGACTAGACCCAGTGTTGCCAAGTAAGATTGTGCGTGTATGTGGAGGGATCTACTTCATGTTGCTGAATATACATATCACAGGGGGTCATCTGTCCATGTGGCACAGGCAGTAACTGCTATACAGACCTGTGACATGTGTCCAACTTTACCCAGGATATGGCACAGCCATGGTGTCACCACAGTGCCATACCCCTTGTGAGATATGACAGCAGACCATCCTCCTGCTGACACATGTACACCTACAACACAAATGAATAATATTATGGAGACCTCAGTCACTCAGTGTTACTAACAGCTATAATGCATCATGGCTGGACAGCTAAACTACCTGACATGTAAGCATTAAACATTACTGCTGACATGTTACACAGCAGTACATTGGTACACTGTAGTACATTAACTGTGTGCATCAGAACCATATTAGCCTGTCCCTGCATTGATGGTATGGATGACAGGGATGTGGCACAGGTATCATCATATGCACAGGGTGTGTTGCTGGTTTGCCAGAGACCTGGGGTGGGCCATACATTTGACACCATGTGTGTGGGTAAGGGGTGTAAGTTACTGATATGGGCATGCTGATGTGGTGTGTGTAGGTATGGGGTTGCCCTAGGTTAGTTTGCATAGTGTGTGGGTATGCATACACATAGGTCTGCCATGTGGCTGCCCTATACAGGTGTTTCTTGGACAGCTTCAGACCATACCTGGCAGGGTGTGCAGTTCATCACCCCCAGCCATGGACATGTGGACAGTGTCTGCCAAAGGTTCCAATGGGCATTTCCAGATACAGGCCTCTATATGCTACTCTCCCCTGATGATGACATATATCTGCTGGAACCAAGTCCCTCCTTGCACTGGCCAGGGCCATGTGCATGTGCCTTGTTGTGGTGTGGTGTGGACAGCACCCCCCTGCAGTGCTGGGGCTGGTATTGCCATGATGGTAGTGGCTTGGTGTACTTGCACGTCCACATTGACCACAAGATATTGGTGTTGCTAGCCTACGTCCATGCGGCTGTTGCCCCACACCCAACACATGCTCTAGCATGGACAATCCATGGTCAATGAGGCCCACCATCTCATCCAACCATTTATCCATGACCTCTGTATAATCATGGAGGGCACCTGCAAGATCATGGATGTTGTCACTTACAGATTAGAAAGCAACCCTCTGCAGCCTCAGACCCTGTCTGGTGTACAGTTCCATATGTGCCTGCACCCCCATGACAGCCTGAAACATGCTTCTGGTGGTACCAGTTTTGGCACTTCTGCCAGGAGCATGATGACCAGCGGCCCTCCAACCATCACCCCAGTACATCTGTCTATGTGGTGCTCTGCCAGACATCCAGCTATGCCTGCTGTGTCCAGACACAGCAGCCATAGATACCACACTCTCCTGTGCACTGCCACCAACTGCCAACTGTCCCTCTGTTATGGCCTTTGATGATGGGGTATCTATGTGACTGTGTGCAGGGATGGGGCGGATAACAGGAGGATGTCAAACGATGGCGCAGTTTCAGCCTCTGACAACCCCACCTGTGCCTCAACACACCTATCATTTTCAGTGTCTGTATGGACACCAACATCAGATTGCATGCAGGAGGGACCCTGACCCACCTCGTCATCTGTGAGGGGGGAAAGCAAGAAACACACTTTAAGACCTGTATGGCATTGCATAACAGTACACACATATACACACAGGCATACACACACATACACACATATACACACACACACACACACACACACACACACACACACACACACACACACACACACACACACACACACACACACACCCTGAAATTCCACCATAATACCTACCTGTCCCTGAGTTTATAGACTGTCCCAAGTTTATTCACATAAGTTCTCTATCATGTATCACACTTAGAAACATACACTCATTAAAACCACTCATTAATGTATCATTCTTCTAAATGCCTAGACAAGTGATCACAACACATGACCTATTACTCCATTACCTCTTTGACTTGATTGGAGTAGGTTTTACAAGGACTCACTGCTGTCATCTAGTGTTCACCCTGGGTATGTCCAGACATCATGAGCACGGCCGCCATATGTTAGGGGCTACTATGGTCACTCAATAATGTCATGCACTGAAGTGTCATATGTAACTATTGCTCAGTAGGTGCAATATCTGTTGCTCAATCAACTTATTATATGGACAACAGTAATATATGGATACACTCCCTGGTGTTGTCTAGTAATTCCCCAATGCATCTGTAGTGGTGCATATTGCAATTTTAACTGTATACCTGATGTCTAGAGAGGCTTAATGGCATGTAGCTGCCACACATTAGATGGTACTCTATATTACTCAATTATGCATGGCATTTAGATTTTTCTTTTAGATTTTGAAGACATTTTTGTATAAAGACTTTAAATTTTGTGGGAGGATCATTAAGTACCATCATTTTTTGTACATTGTGTAGTCCTCTCATCTGAAGTAGTCTGTGTGGTTAAATTTTTTTGAGTAATTTGCTTTTTCAGTTCATTCAGTTTAAAAGGTCATCATTTGTTGTCTTGTTTTATATAATAAGATAATGAAGCTGTAAAATAATGATTCATTGTTTTCTGCTCAAGTCTCATGGGAATGATGGTTTACATTTCTCCCATTTATTTAGTAATTTCACCTTGCTGCTGGTCTTTTTTTTTGCTAAATTATCACAAAATATGGGCACACTTGCATTATTCAAAAAGACAAACCATATTCTTGTCATATTTGTACATTACATATGTTTAAACAATTTCTTACCTCCAGCATTACATAATTTGCTCAATTTGCTCATTCCCTCCCTTCCTTTGATCCTGTTTCCTGATGAACATTCTTCTTCTGGTAATGTTCCAATGAATTTCATTTTATTACTATGTAATTTGTTTTTTTGCCCTTTTTCTAAAAACCCCATGTCTTTTAACTCTTACATAGCTGTGGTAGTGCAGCAGTAGCGTTGTCGCCTCACAGCAAGAGGCTCTCCCATTCGATTCGCAGCTGGAGCACCTTCTGTGTGGAGTCTGCATGTCTTTCACGCAGTCAAGTGGCCTTCAAAACACATGTGTGAATGGCCATGCCTTCGTTAAAGGTTGGGCATCGAGCTGGCATCTCGGCACCATAAAAATCTACAGCCAATCATTAGCGGACCGGAGTTCCACTGCGGCGACCCCTAACCGGGAAAAGCCGAAAGAAGAACAACCTGGTGTCTAGTTTCCCTCCCAATGCATGTTCCATGCTACAGACCTTATTATGCTATCAGCTGTCCTGAGCTTACATATCAGACAAGTATTCCTAGTGTCTCATGTGTCAGTCCATGGCCATGTACTGCATGATTCCAAAGGGAAGTACTGATGTATGAACAACCCCACAATCACACGTGCATACATGGACACCCATACAAACACACACACATGCACACACACATCCTACATGCATCAATGGGTCTATATTAAATTCTCGAAAGCCGACAATGTTGAATCTGACATTGTCGACACGAGAATAGCGAAACTGCAGAACATCGAACAAGTAAACGGAAATCTCCGTAAGGGGAGATTTCTGTTTACTTCAATGTAGTGCAGTCTCGGAGTTGGTATATTTAAGTAGCAGGGGATGTGGGGGGTGCAGGGGGGCTTGCCCCCCTGCCTACACTGTTTAGTTTTTTTGTTGTTGTTTTTATTTTTTTTTTTGTGAACATTCAATGTTTTAACAGTGCAATCACTAAAGGTCGACCTTTAGTGATTCGAACTGTTAAATATTTAATGTTCTAATACAGACCCTGCATCGATCCATCTCCACTCCACCAGATTTCCCTTACAGACAAAATAACCCCCACACACACACAACTACAGGTGAGGTTGTACAAAGGTAGTACACACAGACCTCCCATTACCCATCTATCAACATGCATAACATATGGTACTCAACAGCATGCAGTGCAGCTATAGTCAATCCATGCTAGCAACAGTATACATCTGTGTGATGCATGGGCTGTGTTAGTAGGTGATGCCCCTTCCCCTGGAAAACACTGCACCCATGTACACAGTATTGCTGTGCACCTGTTCTGCACCCTGCCATGTGCAGTGCACCATACCTCACAGGTGTACACAGCACTGTTGAATGTGTATTACTATGTCAGTTATGTCTGGTCTAATGCTCACAGCCCCTATATGTTTGCCTGACACATACCCGGGATGATATGTGGACAGATGTCATTTGTGAATGCCTGATGTCTGATTTACAGATGTCAACATCAGCAGTGCATGTATGACCAATACGATACTATTACACTGTCAACCGTCAAACCTTACCGTGGCTATGGGGAGTGCACACACCCTTATTGATATGATGTCCTCAACCATGATATGCCATGGGGTCACATCACTGCATATGTTAACATTACATGAGCCTGAGATGTGACATATGTTCTGCACAATCAAATGCAGTGTCTAACAAATGTGTTAATTGTGCTGATGCTGACCATGATGCATACACTTCGTGGGTGCATATGTGTGCACGCCCTTATCATGATGGTTTGTTGCACCTAGTGTTATGTGTACTACAGCAGTCACTATTCCTAGCAAAGGTATACTAGCATGGCCCATCTGCATTTGCTAATATATAGTCAGTCTGCCTACACATGTCACCCAACTCTGCATGATTGCAAAGTCAACTCATGTGCACATCCCCTGGAGTTTACACACTGCCGTCACTATTGCTGTGGAGTCAGGGTTACATCTGCCACAGTTCCTGACTTTGACTGTGTGCAGATACAGACATTCATAGCATCCTTAGGATCTCTGCTGCAGTGCACTGGTGTGTCATGACAACAACCCCTCCCCACCTTCAGCCTTTTTGCAGATGCTCGACGACTATGGCCTACACATGTGTGTCACTTTGCAGTGCCCCAAACACTGAACACATAGTGTAACAGCCTAGTCCCAGCTAATGAATTGCAAACATATGCACCCACGAAGTGTATGCATTGTGGTCAGCATCAGCACAACTAACACATTTGTTAGACACTGCATTTGATTATATATATATATATATATATATATATATATATATATATATATATATATATATATATATATATATATATATATGTGTCTGCTACCTTGTCTGTAAGGTTTAAATCTAGAAATGATTGCATCTCTGCAGTATAGTATTGCTTAAACTCTTTAAGGTTTGCTATATAGGCTGGAATCCTTATGATTGTAAATTTTATTTTAAACTTAAAATGTACTGAAAAACCAAATGTTATTGTATTATGGTCTGAGAAGGGGCAGGTGATTGTTTTGACTTTGCTTATTTTTGTGGTAAGATCTTTTGTTTTATACACTATCTATTCTGGAAATGGTGTTATGTCTATGTGAGTAATGTGTGAATATCAATTCCAACCACAATGTGTGGACATACTTGGCTTTGTATCTTTACGATATTGTATAACTCAATTTCTTATTCCTTTGTTACTGTAAATGTTTATTTTATTTTAGTTTGTAAACTGTCTGTACATGGAGCTTTTCTCCTCAGGTCTCCACTGAAAATGGGCCAAAACCCCAGTGGACTAACCAGGTTAACAAATGTCAATAAAAAAAAATAACATACAGGTGTACACTGGCACCGGCACAGTAATTCTATTGTGAACCTCACAGCACTGATCGAGGTGCTGATCAAACAGCAATCTGTGAATGGAAAAGGACCTAATCCAGGTCCAACAACATTTGGGCTTACAAATACCATCAATTCTTCAGGTTTTATTGAAAATCATGGCTCGCAAGCTTTTTCCATACCTCCTGGGCAGGGTAGCCTAGTAACCATAGCGAACTCGCAGTCCGGGCTTACTATTGGCTCGGGAACAGCAGGAGGCAGTTCTAGGACTGTCAATCAAGCTGACAGCCAGCAAGGAGACATGCAAATGCCGTTTTCTTACACTGAATGGATTCAGGGCAATAGAGCAAACGTTCTTGAAGGAAATAACAGTCAAGTTAATTATGGAACATTAGACCAGCAGATTTATAACTTTGAGCAAGAAGTACTGAAGCTACGCAGATTGCAGGTTGAAAACAGCTACCTAAGAGAATGTCTACAGAGAGAACAAGTACCTAAGAGCCTTTGAACATGGAAGTTCCCTACAGGCTTGGACCAAGGATTTGAACTTTATAAGGACTTGGTTATCATGTTTAACAGACATGGTTGCGAACTACTTGAATTACTGGTAAGGGACAATGATAGTAAAATGAATGTACTTAAAAATCATGCTGATTCTTTGAATAATAGAATAACAGCTGATTTAAGTTTTAATTCAAAAATTAATGAGTACAGGGCAGTTTTTGTCAACATAGACAAGGTTATTTTATCTATTAAGAACAAGAAAGTAAAAAAGCTTAATAGAGACAGTGTTGATTATGATAGAGGTACTGCATATCCTTTACCTAGTAATTTTAATAGGGGCACTAACCAAAATGTGTTTGAAAATGTTATCCCTGATGATGAAGAGGTTAATGATGAATCTGTTGAAATTTTTAATAATGAACATTTTTAATAATGAACAGGAGCCTCCTTTAGGAGAACCTCTGAGAAGGTTTGAGTGCCTTCTCAACCAGAGGCACCAAAGGGAACAGAGGGGAGGGAGGCAGTATTACCAGAACTACAAGAACAATACACAGAAAATGAACCCTATGAATCACCAGGATTTCCACCCACAGAGAGGGAGAGCCCAATGGGGCAGGGGGACGAGGGGTTCCATGAGGAGATAGACAAGGACAATGAAGTAAATCGCGATGTTAACAGCATCATTAGTAATGTAAGAAGAGATTTTAAAATATACAACTTGAATTCAGCTACCATCACATAGGAATGGGCAGAACCTTTTTCAAAGAGGTTTGAATTTTGTCCCTGTGAGGAGACCAAAAGTTAAAAATTGCATTCTTGAATTTAGGCTTTTTGTAAGGAAACTTAACCTCAGGCTTTACTTTGATAACAACACACAGTTTGGACCATATGAATTATGCAAGAAAACAAGCACATTCAACCCACTCCTGCATCACATATTACAGATTTATGAGAGACTTTGCACATCACAGATTAGGGAGATTTTTTTGAAAAATACCACATTTACCAATAACCTCAGTGATGACAAACAAAGTCTATTGTCCAATACTGTGGGCAATAAAAATATCAGGTTAATAAAACCAGACAAGGGGGAGGTTTGGTAGCTATGGATTTTGATCCATCTATACCCAGAAAATGCTTTTATATTTATATAGTGATACCTAGAAAGAAACTTCTATTAATCAACTTAATATAGCATATAGACATAACACTCATAGACTTATTACTTGACAATTAAATAACACTTGCTGAGTTAAACTATATGCAACAAGAAAGCCCACGTACCCCTATGATCTTTGGTATACCTAAGATCCATAAGTCTACCACTGATCCCCCCTTAAGGCCCATAGTGGATGCTAAGGCATCGAAGATATTTTCTATGGCTAAGTTTATAGACTTAAACCTGAAAGATTTATTAAAATAATTCCCACATATATTACAGGACTCATGGGACTGTCTTAAGAAAATTCAACAGGATATGTACAATGAACATCTTATATTTGCCACAATTGATGTCCGTGACTTATTTACAGTTATTCCACATGAGGAGGGTATCGGCATGTTTTATATTTTTCTTTGCAAGCACTCTGGTTTTACACATTCCAGAATATTGCTGTTCCAAACAGTTATGGATATGATACTTAACAACAGCTTAATTCTCTTTGAGGGGCAATATTTTAAACAAAAGATAGGGGTGGCCATGGGGGCATCATGTGCACCCCTATTTGCCAATATTGTCCTAGCTGAATGGGAAACTTCCAAGGTTTTTACATCCAAATTATTTAAAAATGTAAATTACAGTTAATTATGGACATTATTTGGATGACATCCTTATTCTATGGGGAGGGACTCAGGAGTTATTGTATGGATTTTTTGAATTTTTAAATAAAAGCACACATTTTTTTACAGCTTACAATGGGCATTAATGATGACAGTATACACTTCTTGGACATTGCTATCAGGAAGGTTACAGTCAATCACAGGTTTACCACCTTGTTATACAGGAAGCCAACCTACTCCAATAAATTGTTGCACTTGTTCAGTGCTCACCCAATGCACCAAAAGAGATCCTTTGTGAAGGGGCAGGGAGTTAGGTTGGCAAAGATGGTCAGCGAAGAGGAATTCTTTCTAAAGGAAATAGGAATTTTAGAGAACATGCTACTAGGAAGAGGGTATCCCACACAATTTCTAGAACCCATATTTCAGGAAGTCATCACAAAGAGAAATCAAGGCCATTTTTTACCCCTATTAGGGTGGGGGGTACATAACAACAACAATAGTAGTGGTAGGGTAGATATACCACACAATACCAAGAATTCTTTTCAACACTCTATGGTTCTTACTTTTAGTCCACTTTTTAGTAAAATCAAAGAAATTTAAAATCACAACTGGGTATTTTTTGACATGGAACAACAATTTAAAAATAAATTAGGTGACTATCCGGTAGTAGTATATAAGAAAGACAAGTCAATAAAAAACTTGCTTGAAACCAATTCAAACAATGTGAACAAAGGCAAGATGGTGAAATGTGGACATTGTAATCAATGCCCATATATTTTGGAGAATGAGTCCCTGTATATTAGGGGTTTTGGTAGGGTAGTCCTGAAGCAAAGGTTTAATTGTCAAAATAGACGTCTAATATATATAGCGATTTGCCAACAGTACTATAGTTTCTATATAGGGAAGACTATTAATAGCTTCAATAAGCGACTTTACCAACATTTATATGACATTAAAAAGAACAATCTCAATAATGCATTATACAAACACATAAAAGAACACCCTGGTCATCAGTTTAAATTCAGTGCCCTTGAACAGACAGGAAACAACGATGGGAGGGGGGTCGGTGGGGTCCTGCTGACATTTTTTAGAGTATTGAGAATTAATGTGGCAGCTTAGGTGCAATGCAACATACCCCCCTGGGCTTAGTGAAACTGTTTCCATTTCTAGCTATCTCAAGTTAAAAGCTGAATTTCATATGCAAATAAAAATGCAATTTTCTTTTTATTAAGGACATTTTAAGCTAATAGATTGAGAAAGAATTAAGAGGTTATTTATTGCTATTTATTTCTGAGAATTTGATTATTAGCTTTGTACAGTTTGTATATGTTTTATCATCCTAGTTTGCACAACACAGCTCTGTTTGTTCCAAAAGCTGCTATCAATGTTTATGTATAAAAAAATGATGTTTTTCCTGGTGCTAGTATTATAGAGAATGTATTATTAATTTTAGTTTTCTTAAATAATATGAACACACACCTTTTAAAATTAATTGTTTAATTATTGTGAGTCATATGACAAAAGTGCATATTTAACAAGTGGTTCAGTGTGCTTTTTTGTATTCTGAAGAAGTCAATGCTGACAGCTGACGAAAGCTCTAAATAAAGGTTTCTGGTTTCTGTCTGTGAGCCGTATTGCTCTTTCTTATTTTATTTACACAGTACAGATGGGGATGGTGGGCATGAGGTTGGGTGAGGCATTGGTTGTGCAGCACATGTATCTTACATGATACTGTCTGTAGGTTCCATCGTGATCATGGTACACCAGTACACACTGCAAAGCGTGACTTTTGGGGACCACTTCTGTTATGCATAAACTGACTGTAGAGAGGACTGGCTGATGTTTCCTGTGGTACAACTGTCACATCTGATTACCCTAACCCATAGGCCACATGTTTGCAGAGTCCAGGCAATTGCTGACACAGGTACTGCACAGCCAGTACATGCTAGACATTCCTGCAGCCCCCTCAGTGTTGTGGCATGTTACTAGGTAACCCGCATGGCCAGTTTGCTACATGTGACATCGTCTGTCTTGGCTGGTGTTAGAAAAATATGTATTAGTGTATGTATTAGTAATATGCTTAGTGCATTTAAGGTTTGAAAAGGGTTAAAACATTTATTCTATTTCACACTGCATAAATCTGTACAAACTGCAGAAGCTTTCCAATCTTGTATTGTCATGAAATATGCGCAGTTATAATCTTTGCTTATGCTCTGGAAATTTACAGGGAAGCAGATAATTTCTGCTTGTGTCAGGAAAATAATAAATAGATGTATCACTTGCATTAATTTTATGAGATTTAGACAAGGAGTTCCGCTTATGCTGTGAGAAAATACACAGCTGCAGAAGATATTGATAATAAGATCAAAGACTGCTTGAAAATATATGAACTGCAATCATCGTTTACTTGTGTCTAAGCTAGAAAAGTACCTTAAAATGTAACACATGTATTAGAACTACATAATAGAAGCTTGTAGCGGGCTAAAGCTCCCAAGGTCAGTTTGTTTTTCTCAAATGTTTTTCATAAATCCAGTCATGTCAGCAGAAAATCTGAGTAACATCTGCTGTAGAACAATACAGAAAGATGTGTTTAATTACGTCAACTATAGAAAGCAACGTTTTGTAGAACAGTATAAGAAGAGCATACTTCCTGTTAGTAGTTAGGCAAAATCCTGTATGTGCATGTTTTTGTTTCCTTACTGCAAGTAATAAAAGGTGCCATACCTGAACCTAACGTGAATTGGTCTTTGAAGTTTTTACCTTTGACAGATTGGTCCTTCGGACCGGAAACCCTCACTTTGCCTCGGATCGGACAGGCCAGGTGGCTTGAAACCATACGGGGAAGAAACCACATTGGTTCTTCTTATTTGAAAAGCCCTCCGACTGAATTGTCGTACAAAAGAGGCCAGACACTTTCTGATATGCGACTGAAGGACGGGTTTTCACGAACCAGGTGATCAATCACGAAGGCTCAGGTAAGGTGAATCTACTTTTTTCTGTTTTAGATCAGGGACTAGATTTGTATTGTTTTTGTCAAGACTGTATTTTTCCAAGTCAGGGACAGAAAAGATTACTGTCTTGCCATAGATCAGGCAAAACAGAATAGGTAGGCAGTCATTCTGAAGAGACTATAACAAAATCCGTGGTACCACGTTAAAAAATAAGAGAAGTTGCATAACGATTAAAAGGGTAGAACAAAATGGGTAATAATTGCACAAAAATACCCCAAAATCTGCCATTAACCGAAGACACAAAATACATGCAATCGCAGCGTGCTGACAATATTAAATACTATTCAAAATGGGTTAATAAGTATGAATATGATGGAAAATTAGAAAAATCCCCGCTTATCAAACTTGTCAAACAGCTTAAAACCGATTCCAAAGGACGGGTAAAAAAGCAATGCAAATTAGGAATTCCTCAGGCACACAAGTGGATTGAGGAAGTAAACCATAGGGAACAAAAGAACAACAATTCAAAAACAATGTTTTTAGACAAAGAGGACAATAACTTAGTAATGGCATCAGCACCTCCACCTCCCTTACCAGAATATGAAGCAAGTGAACAGGTTAGTCCACCCCCATTATACCCTGCTGTCACTGAAAATAGAGACATTACAAAAGCAAAACCCTTTATTAGAGATCCCATCGGGACCAGGTCTCGAACACGGGCAGGTAACTCAAATGAAGGCATTGAATTGTATCAAATGGTTAAGAATTCACGGTCTATGGGTGAAGAAGAAATATGTCCTCTCATAGAAGTACCTAATCCTCAGGCAGGACAGGAAGGCCAGGACCCAACTATTCTAGTGTATAGACCCTGGACTCCCGAAGATATCCGGAAAGCCACCGAGGGAATTCCCCATCCAAAAGTTAATTTTAGAAAGTTCTCAGAAGATTTACAAGGAATGAGGCTGAGTTATAATTTAAACGGAGAAGAGGTAGAAAACGTAGTTAGACAAATTGTGGGACCAGATTGGCACATGATTAGTGGCAACTGGAATCCCCGTGATGCTGCACAAAGACCCCTCCCACATAGCAGCGCATAATTAGACAACAGAGTAAAAGGTCTTACAGACCGCATCTCTCAGAAATGGAAGCCTAGGGCAGATTGGACTTGCATTAATCAATGCATCCAACAAGAAGGTGAAACTGTTGACAGATATTATGCCAGACTATTAGAATGTTTTAATAACCACTGTGGAATGCAGGTTCCTGAAGATCAGACACAAGATTCCCCATATGAACAGCAGTTAAAGAATGCATTTTTGAAAGGCAGTATTGCACCCATAAGCGGTTTTATTACAAAACACATGGTAGATCATCGTATACGCAGGTTACAGTCATTACTTGAATATGCTAGGCATGCCAAAAGACATTTTAATAGCAAAAAGAAAAAGAAAGCCCAAGTATTTTCTGTAGAAGATGGAGCAGAAGTTTATGTGGTACAGTCCAGGAAAAAGGGCAAGAAAAATGCCCAGGGAAACAAACAATCTGATCAGCAATCAGAAGACTTTGAAGGGCGAAAGAAAAGGGGAGAATGCTTTAAATGCAGTAAAAAGGGACACTTGGCAAGGGATTGCAAGAAAAACAAGACAACCACGGAAGATAAGGAGGGTGTGGACTGACTATATGATAGTCAGGAATCATTAGAGGGGAATAGCAAAGAAAGGACAAATGAGTATGTGATAGAGGGAGTAGAGGATGTGACAGAAGAGATAGAGGAAGTGCAAGAAGTTAGTGATAGTGAAGAAAATGAAATATTAGACCTAGCTTTATTGAGCCTGGAGCTCTATTTAGCAGACACAAAACCAGAAGTTACACTCTTGGTAGAAGGGAGGGAGGTTACATTTTTGTGTGACTCAGGGGCATCACAAATCCCGATACATCCCTCCAAACTGCCAGAAAATTCAGAGTCACCTGATTACATACTAGTAAAAGCAGTTAATGGACAGCTGTACCGGGAGCCTCTCTCTCGTGGCATCGCAATAACTGATCCTGTTTTAGGATTGACCCAGAAAAGCAAAATTGTTGTTTCTGCAAAATGCCCAGTAAACCTCTTGGGCAGAGACCTTATGCAGCTATTTGGTATATCAGTAGTTCCGACCATGCAGGGTATGGAAGCACAGTGACAAATTGAGTCCTTTGCAGTGCAATCGGAGGGTGAAATGTTTTATTGGTACAGTCTAGACTTGGTTATGACTGGTTCAGGAACTGTGACTAAAGAATTAATGAATATAGCCATCAGTAAGTTCCCCTCCCTTGACATTGACAAACAGCACCTGTTGCACTGTACTCTGTATTACTGTAACACACCAGGACCTGATAAGAAATATGAGCAAGAATTGTTTATAAATCATGCAAACAGATTGATATTACATAATCTGTACTGGGACACAGAAGGGAACAGTGTAGCTAGCTGTTCATTGTCCCAGGAGTTCTTTGCACTCTATAAATCTAATTGATTACCACATGTTAGCTTAACTAAGGACAAAAACATAGAATGGGCAGACCTAGGAGAAAAAGTCACGAGATGGGAAAAACAGACAGAATTAGAACTGTCAGAACAGGGAATACAAATACAGAAGCAGAATTGGATAACTCAGACCCACCCAGCCGTACACTTGCAGTCTAGCAAGAACAGCTGATTAGCACTCCTATTTAAGGAGGAAGAGAATGCCTTACAGAATATACCAGAAACTCTCTGGTCAACAGGAAAGTCAGATGTAGGACTTATTCGTACAGCGGGACCAGTTACTATCATGCCAAAATCAGCATTTAGACCACAGAAAAGACAGTATCTCCTAAGAAAAGATGCAGAGGTAGGAATCAAACCTATTATAGCAGCTTTACTTAGGGAAGGGGTACTGGTGGAATCTCCTGATTCACCATGTAACACACCCTTATTTCCTGTTAAATAAGCAAATGGAGAATGGCGTATGGTCCAAGATTTACAAGCTGTAAATGATGCAGTAATACCAAGGGCACCTACGGTGCCAGACCCACACACCCTGCTGAATGATTTAAAACCTCAACAGAAATATTTTTCTGTGGCAGACATCAGCAATGAGGTCTTTTCGATACTGATACACCCTGACAGCCAGTATTGGTTTGCATTCACATTTCAGGGGAAAAGGTATACATATACGCGACTACCACAGGGATATTGTAAAAGTCCAACAATATTCTCACAAGAAATGGCAAGCAACTTGGCGGGATTTACCCCACCAAGAGGCAGTCAGATTTTACTTTATGTTGATGATATCCTGCTGGCGGCCCCCACCCAGCAAGATTGTAAAGAAGATACCATAGCACTATTACAATTTCTAGTCGCTGAAGGACATCAGGTAAACAAAAATAAACTGCAGCTTTGGAAAAAACAAGTCAAATATCTAGGATATGTGATATCCAAGGAGGGTAGAACATTAGATGAGGACAGAAAAGTAGCAATTTTGCAAGCACCAAAACCCACTACCAAGAAGGAAATGATGTCCTTCCTGGGAACAACTAATTTTTGCCGGAGCTGGATTCCAAACTATGCCTTGGAATCTGTACCACTGACTGACCTGATATATAAAAAGCCTAAGGCAGCACAGGACTTGTTACAATGGACACCAGAAGCAGCATCTTCTTTCTGCAAACTGAAACAGTTAATAGCATCCTCATTAGTTCTGGGATTACCAAACTATCATAAACGTTTTTTCCAAACTGTAGATTGTAAGCAAGGTTATATGACATCAGTGTTAACACAACAGCATGGGGACAAGCAACGCCCCATTGCTTATTATTCATCAGACCCAGTGGCATGGTCTTTACCTCACTGTGTACAAGTGGTAGTTGCAGCTGCAATGGCAGTACAGGCTTCAGCCTCAGTAGTTTTATTCCACCCTCTCACATTGAGAGTGCCTCATGCAGTCGCAATTATTTTACTGCAAGAGAAGGTAGCATATCTTTCCCCTGTTAGGCATCTTTCCTGTATGACTATATTGTTGAGCCAACCTCATATGACAATTGAATGATGCATGACTTTGAACCCTTCTACCTTGCTCCCAACCCCTGCAGATGGAACACCACACTGCTGCCTGCAGGTGATTGAGCAAAAGGCACTGCCTAGAAAAGATCTCACAGATGTCCCTTTGAATGATGCCGAGTTGACATACTACGTGGATGGCTCATGCAAAAGGGGTCCTGCAGGACAGAACCTATTACGATATGCAGTAGTCTCTGATACTGAGATTATAGAAGTAAAACCTTTACCACACAACTTATCTGCACAGGCAGCAGAATTGATTGCCTTGACACGGGCATGTACCTTAGCAAAGGGTAAATGTGTGAACATTTTTACTGACAGCCAGTACGCTTTTTCTACTGTACATGCTTTTGCACAACAGTGAAAAAACTGAGGAATGATAACATCTACTGGCAAACCTATTAATCATGCACAGTTTATTCTAGATCTCTTAGAATCTATTCAGTTACCTCAGAAAGTAGCTATTTGTAAATGCACAGCTCATACCAAGCAACAGGATAGGATTTCAAAAGGTAATGTGAGAGCTGATACAGCTGCAAAGCAGGCAGCTTCAGAAGTATTTCTTTGAATGAGGAACTACAACTCTCTGAGATTTTAGACTTAGAAATGTTAAAGACAATACAGACACTCACCACGCAAGTTGAGAGACAAAAATGGGTAAAACGTGGAGCAATTCTCGAAAAGGGGCTGTACATCTCTAAAGAAGGGAAACCAATACTACCATCTGATTTGTTTAGATATGCAGCCTTGTTGAGCCATGGGCAATGCCATGTCTCAACAGGGGGGATGGTATAGCTGGTGAACCGAGTGTTCACAACATATGGATTTACAAACTATTCTAAAAAATTTTGTTTGATGTGCCACATTTGTAACAAACATCATGCACAAGGGGCATTAAAGCCCAAGGAAGGGAGTTTCCCTACACCACTATATCTGTTTCGTACTATCTGTATGGATTTCATAGAATTGAACAAATGTGAAAATAAGAAGTATTGTCTTGTCATTGTAGATATGTTTTCCAGATGGGTGGAAGCCTTTCCGACCAAAAATCCAGACGCGGCTACAGTAGCGAAAATCCTTGTTAAAGAAATCATCCCTAGATTCGGCATTCTGGAAAGGATCTACAGTGACAACGGTACACACTTTGTAAACCAAGCCATACAGCAGTTAAGTAAGCATTTTGGTATTTATTTAAAGAATCATTGTGCATACCATCCGCAATCTGCAGGGCTAGTTGAGAGGCATAATGGGATTTTAAAGAATAAACTAAGGAAATTAATAGCAGAAACAGAAAAGAATTGGGTGTACTGTCTGCCCCTGGCACTGTTGAGCATGAGAACTGTTCCGACTGCAAAAGGATGGACTCCTTTTGAAAAACTATTTGGAAGGGCTTATTATATACCCCAGTGGAAACCTCTCATGCCCGCAGACCAGGTAGCTGACTGTACACTAGCCGAATATATGAGAAATTTGTTGAATTCTAAACATCTGTTGCAGTCAAAATCTGTTTCAGATAAAGAACAAACCGAGACATCAGAAGTGGCAGTGGACCCTGAGAAGTGGCAGTGGACCCTGGGGAGTGTATCTGGGCGAAACCACTCAAAAAGAGAAACTGGATGACACCAAAGTGGGAAGGTCCATATCAGGTGCTCCTGTCGACACCTACTGCAGTCAAAATCGGAGAGCAGGCATCGTGGATCCACCTAACACACTGCAAACTAGTTAAGAACTTTGAACTGGACAAAAATAATGTCACATGTCAAGAGCAAAAATGATAGAATCTAGAAAAATCCAAATAAAACTACTCGGAAGAGTTGGAGAAAACAGGAATGCAGAACAACCATTTCCTCAGAAGTATTGCATAATCATCCTGTTAACTGTGCTAGTGACAATAATCTTTTTGTTGTGGCCATTCCTTTTCCCAGCCACACAAACGGAACTGAATAAATGTGAAGCATTGCTCATAGACTGGCACCCAAACTTCAACACTTACCAGGCCATCAAATATGTGTATGCTGAGACTTTCAATGTTTCGAATTGCTGGATTTGCACAGCTTTGCCAACACCATACGGGGGGGGGGTTATTAATGACTTCAGTCCCCCTAGGAGTCAACGAGACCTGGGAAAACTTGATTTATGATACATCAACTGTTACATCACAAGATAAAATAGCATTGCACTTGTCTGTTCCACAAAAAGGGACTGTGTGTTTTTATAAAAATGATACTGTTCAGGTGGGTTGGAGCAATTGCAATGTGACTGTTCCTTATAGATGCTACACTAAAGCTAATAACTCAGGTTCTTATTGTAATAAAAACTATGATTCATTTTTTGAATTGATGCACAAAACAATTGAAGTAAAACATGATTCTGTTCTTTATAAACAACTGTCTATAATTGATAGAAAAATGTGTCATGCAGGACAAGTGTATATTCATAGTAGAGTTACTACTAAAGTAGAGGATTGTTATTTTGTATGTGGTAGGAAAGCATACAAGTGGTTACCTGAGAATTGGTCCGGCAGTTGTTATTTGAGCTACCTGGTTCTGGCAATACAACACACAGAAGTCTTACCTCAAGGAAAAATTCGGAATGTCCGAGAGGTCATCAAAAAACCTGTAAATCCAGTGGGGGCAGATCAATGCACACTGGAAAAACATCATTCTATAGGTGATAAACTGACACACATGGACTTGAGTGACAGTGTTATATTGTGGGCAGGTATATTACCAGCATATGGAGCAGTGAAATCGATCTGGAAGCTGAGAAAACTGTCTAAACTTCTCGAAGTAATGAGCAATGCAACTTTTTCTGCTCTAGAATTGGTGACTGATGAAGTGAATGCCATGAGAACTGTAGTGCTTCAAAACCACATGGCTCTCGACTTCACCCTAGCGGCAAGAGGCAGTACTTGCGCTTTAATCCAGGAGGAGTGCTGTTCGTACATTCCTGACCATAAACACGAGATAGACAATCACCTTGAGGTAATTCAGCAAGTGTCGGACATGACCAAACAAGGACCAAACCCACTGATGGACTTTCTCCAGAAATGGTTTGGGGGTGGGGTACTAACCTAATGAACATCCTGATTGCCATTTGTGTATGAATGACCCTACTGGGTGTATGTGTTTGCTGTGGCATCCTCTGCATGAAAAGACTGATCCAAAGACCTTATAGACATGTCAGTTTCAGAAACCTTATATCAAGGTGCTGAGTTTGAAGAACTGTTAAAAAATTGAAAATGCTTTCATAAGTTTAAACTGAATGACTCTCTTAACTGCAAATCCTGAGTAGGAAGAGGTTAGGGGAAGAAAAACTGTTTATGCTTATTTTGAAAGTAGAATAAAAGTATTAAAAGGGGGAAATGTTAGAAAAATATGTATTAGTGTATTTATTAGTAATATGCTTAGTGCATTTAAGGTTTGAAAAGGGTTAGCACATTTATTCTATTTCACACTGCATAAATCTGTACAAACTGC
>NC_056750.1:823141329-823233829 GCF_019279795.1 Protopterus annectens | reverse complement strand
GTGCTGGGGGCTTAGTAGGAGGACCCTCTAGTTGTGACATGTGGCCCTCAAGCTGGTGTAGCAGATCTCTCAACTCCATGTGGAGCTTGCTACGCACCATGTCCCGGAACTGGCAACAGGTGACAGTGTCCTGTTCATGCCTGCAGCCCCATCCTCCAAGGCGGTTCCACCCAAAGGTGGTGCAGGACCAGCGGATGAGGAGGTCCCAGGGTGGGCCCCAGATGTGCTGGCACCCGGTACCATGGCCAGATGAGGTGGGACAGGTGGGTCCACTAGGACCGGCCTTCCCAAACATGCTATGGTGTTTCAATTTTACAACATATGTGGGTTAGTAATAGTCAACACATTCCAGGATTAGGTATAACAACATGCGTAGATATTCCCATTAACCCAAAACACCAGATATGGAACAGTTGCATAGCAAACAGAACACATGAATATATGGAACCATAGTGGCCATTACAACAGCATGCAGGTACATTGATGGCAGCATGCCACTAGTGTGAGAGTATTTCAACATGGCACATGCATAGAGACAAATTTAAATATTTATCAAACAATAGGACATATGTCCCAACAGTAGATTTAATGGAGCACATACCAATTGAGTTGTGTATTTAGTTTATTGTTGCAGATATGGTGGGGGGGGGAGATGTCAATTAACAACTAGTATATTCCTATAGTTCGTATTACTTTCCTAGTCAGTGCTGTGATCTGTACCTTACAGGTATTAGTACACTACCCTATGGCCTTAGGTTGGACAGTGGTATGGATGTAGACAACTAAATACATGAACTGAGTTTTACCTGCAGTATACACCTCTTACCTGGGTATACCTGTGGAGGTATTGTTTGTTACTACTACCCAATTGTTTCTACACATATTCCCAGATTCCAGGTTGATGTTATGCACATATATGTCCATCTCTTATTGCACACAATCTGGGCGTGTCTTGACCACATGCAGGTGAACCAGGACATATTTTGACTATTGCCCTTTTAAACCTTTGGTGAGTTGTACAATAACAGGTTTGTTTTCATTGACATTTTCCAAATATGTACATGCCTGACAGTCAGTTATATGACATGAAATGCTACCTACATGTCAAAGATTAGAACACTGATATGCCAGTGGGACAGAACAGCCCGGCAAGTATGGGCTGATTAATTGGACATTCTGGAAAATTCTGTACACTTGTGGGGTATGATTCTGCATACAGCTTACTACCACTCCCAGGATTCTAACCATGACTGTGTATGCTAAAAATAAAACAGTGCCCATCACAGTTGAGTGTGCTATATAGATATTGCTGTGCATCTCTTCTCTGATTTCTGTCTATAAGTCTCCTGTGGTTTTAGAATCTGACCTTGTAATTATAACACTCTTATACAGGATTTTCGAGACAGTTTTATTATGTAGCACAGCGTGGGTCACAGTGATGAGTAATACCTTATTTTTCAGAGCATCTGCAACACTAACAATGCCATACAATACCAGAGTAAACAGTACCAGTATAGGATATCAATCTTTTATTTCTAGGCACAGTTTTCATATCTGACAGACCTGTGGGAACAATGCTTGTTAGCACTACCTGAATGTTGCCACACATATTACCAGATTCCACATTAGTATTATGCACATACATCTCACTCTGTTACTGCACACACTCTGGTCACAGCTTCACAACTTGTGGGTGGAGATGAGACATACTTGGCTTATTACTCTCATAACATTTTGGGGAGTTGCTAGAGTGACGGGTTTGTTCTTATAGATGTCTGACAATCAGTTGTATTTCTTATTTGCTGCCTAAACATCTGGGATCATCCCACTGATTTGCCAGGTGGGCAGGGTGACAGGCAGCAGATATGGGCCAATTAACTGGACATTCTGGACATATCTGTACAGTTGTGGGATATAATTCTGCATACCGCCTACTACCACTCCCAGGATTTGAACCATGGCTGTGTGTGCTAAAAATACAACAGTTCACGTCTCAGTTGAGTGTGCTATTTGGATTATGTTGTCTGTCTTTTCACTGTTTTCTTTCTCAGTTGTACTATGTGACCTCATGTGATTACAACAGTCATATAAAGACATTCCTACACATTTTATTTATGTAGCACAATGTGGGTAACAGTGCTCAATACAACAGTACTATTAAGAGATTGCAACTTTGCATTACTATATGATACCAGAGTAAACACATGCAGTCCAGTAGTTAGACCTTTATTGTCAGGCTATTATGCTTTTATTTACATACAACCTATATGAGACTCTTCCTGCCATATTCTCTGGTGCATGCATAAATGCCTTAAACAATACAGGTTTTATACAGGCAATTAACTTACTACTACTTTTAGATTTAGTTCCTATGACAGTAATGCAAGAGTATCACTAACCTGCCTCACGTCACAACCGCTGCAATCTACAGGCATGGGCTTCCTGGTTCACAGCTCACTCATCTGCTACTGTGAAAGACATGAGGAATATCAAGTCATACATATCCATAATATAAATGAGCTGGCAATTATTAAACAGGTAGTGGACTGATACTTACACATGGCTGGGACATCCCCCATCCTCCTAGCCTCTTGGATCCACTGATCCAAGAGATCCCTCTTTCTCTGCTTCATGTCAGCATAGTGACATCTGACCTGCTCACCAGTTTGAGGTATGCCAGTGGCACTGGTGAGGTTATGGGCGAGATGGTCCCAGGCTTCCGCTTTATATTGGGAACCCTGGTACTAGCCCTGCAGCAGTCTTTGGCCATGGTCTTTAACAAGGAGTCCTGCTATGACTGGACTCCTGGATGCTCCAGCACTGTGCCTGAAAGCACACACCCTCTCCCTCTCCCATACTAGTCATAGTGCCTACAGGAGGAAGCTGCAACCAGTTATGAGATGTATTCCCACCTGTTGGGTTTAAATAGGGCTGATTTCCTGCACTTTGCTGTGATTGGAAGGTTTTGAAAATGCTAAGCTATGGGCAAACCTGCTTACCTAAGGTTGGCATTGCTTAAAGGGGTATACTTTAAAGGGTATAAGGGGCAAACTGATTTAGCTGGCCTACACATTGCTTACACCTAGTAAGCTGGGCTGTGCAATGCTTAGCACTTAATTTGCATACTATTTGCTGTTTGGTATTGATTTAGTATTCATTACATGTTATATATGTGTTTGGTATCCATGATTCATGTGCATGTACACTGTATGAGGTCCTTGTGTTTATTAGGAGATTTCAACACTTTATTACAATGACACCTCACATCTGGGCTTAATACAGTACTCCAATTCACATATTTATGTTATGTTGTAGGTTATACAACATAAAACTGTATATATATTCCTTTCACTTGTTAAGTTTGATTTTCCTATAGTGAGGATCTGTTTGGTGATACCTCACTCTTATGTACAGTTGTGATGGTGTAATGGTTAACTTCTGTGACTATAGTGTACTGGGTCCTGGGTTCAAGACCTGCAAAGGCTGTTTATTTTGTTTTTGGCCAGAACAGCGGCTGTTGCATACAGAGTGATTAAGGCACTTTTAAGCAATTGTAAGCAGGTTTGCACGTGTTTGCGTGAAGGTAAGCAATGCTAACCTCCAGTTAAATATGCTTAGAGAGGGTTAGCTTCAATATTGCTTAACCTGTATGCACAAATGGGCTTAAACTCACTTACTACTGCTTAAATATGCTTAATCCTGCTTAATAGTGTTTACTCCCGCTTACCCCTGGACTAATTTAGACAGAAATGTAAAATGGTTCTTGGGAAGGTGGTGGATTTGGACACTGTATGGATTTATCATTCATTACACATTGTACCTTTGATTTGTATCCCTGATTCATGTGTACATATACTATATGGGGACTTGTGTTTATCTGTGGATTTTACAACATTATGACAATGACACCTCACATCTGCATTTAAAGCAGTATTCCAGTTCACAAATATATGTTATTTAGTAGGTTATGCAACAGTACTGCGGTGGTGGTGCTGCGGTAGCGTTGTTGCCTCACAGTAAGACATTATCCTGTTCGATTCTCAGCTAGAGCGTCTTCTGTGTGGAGACATGCGTGAATGGGCGTACCTTCGTTGAAGGCTGTGCGTCAGGGTTGGCAACTCTGCACCTAAAAATCTACTGCCAATCATTAGCGGACCGGAGTTCTGCTGTAGCAGCCCCTATCTGGGAAAAGCCGAAAGACACAACAACATGTAGGTTATGCAACAAAAAATATTGTTCATAAAGTGATTTGACATGGAAAATGGAATGTACTGGAGTGAGACTCGAACCAGGAATGACTGCTCATAAGGTTAATGCTCTGCCCACTACACTATTGCACTACTGTTTCATTTGCATATATCTTGATATTTATCCTCTTGTGGCATTTAAACTGCAATATATGTAACTAAGTAATGGGCAAACCCGCGCACCTACAGTAAAATGTTATCTATTTGATAAAAAAAAGATTAGCTTGTTTATATTGTATATTTTAAGTATTGCCCTTATAAACCTGGGGAGATGTTGCTGGGGGTATGTGAACAGCTATGAGCTGTCTCGCTCATTCTTATTGCTAAACTGATGTTCTTGATTGCAAGGGCGTGTATATTTTGAGAGCTCTGCTCTCATAGGTTCATAGGTTCATAGGTTTATACTAGGCTATCTGCTCTAAGGCATTTATAAGCCTAGCCCAAATTTTTGTGGCTTACGCCACCCCTTATATGAAAAAATACTGTGCCCGTTAGTTTGTTGTGTCTCTGTCCAGCAGTGACACAGAGATGATTCCCGGGGTAAACCTACGATCTTCCATCCACAGGTCAAGATTTCTCTTGAACAGAGCCAGCGAGGTGCTCTGCCTCACATGGACCGGGAATTTATTCCACAGCATAGGGAGTCTCTGAGTGACAAATCTATCCCTCCAGCACGTCCTATTTATGTCCGTGCTAAGGTTTAAGTCGCTTGCTCTAGTGGTTTTGGTGGATTTGGATTTTTTGAGGTGGAGCATGTCCATTAATTCCGGGTTGGACATGGCCTTGTATGTCAGGCACATGTCACCTCTGAGCAGACGGTATGCGACTGAATAGAGCTGGAGTTTCTTCAATCTGGCAGCATATGACAGATTTTGGAGTCCCTTTATCCTTTTGGTGAGGAACTTTTGGGGTCTCTCCAATTGCTGCAGACATGCTCAGACATGCTCCCCTGCACTCGTACACACTCTGTGTCTGTTTAGGAGCTCAGGCAGCACGCCTTCATTAATATGCCTGGCGCGCTGCTGTGCTGCTCCTAAATGGCCGCTTCCATTCAGGACTAATCTAGTCCTGCATGGAAGAATAGTGAATTTGGGGGATTATCTGATATTAATTTAGCTGCACAGTAATATATCTTATTTACTTCTGTTATATCACATGAATTTCTATAACCAGTCCTAATTAATGTGTTCATTTGTTTTACCAAACTTCTAACTTTCTGGGTTTTATTGACTTTCTGTAGTTTATTTCTTTCATTGATCTTAAATATGTCTGTCCATCTCTATTAAATCAAGCAACTCTTCTCTTAGATCATTTTCTTCTAAACTGAGACCAAATTCTTTTCTTCTCCATTCCCTGTGGACATTCTACAAAAGTTCCAGAGCATCTTCCTGTGCCAAATTTTCTTCAGTTTCCTCCTGTGTCATCTGTTGCTCTTACATATGGGAACTCACTGGCCTATCACTCCACAACATTGACTGTGTCAGAGTTGCCAGTATCCTGTTCCTTCCTTTGCTGTGCAACTTCAGCTGAAATTTTGTACTGGTTTCCTATGGAAGGCTCCAAAGTATCTTCACATGGCAACTGATCAGGTATTTCTCACTCCACTGGTTTCTCCTTAATTTGGAGATCCATTGCTCTATCCTGCTGTGTTGCTATCAGAGTTACATTTTCTACACCAGATCCTTCACAGGTACTCCATAACCTCAGTTTCTATTTCTTTAACTTCTCCATTATTAATCCTCTTTTCTACTTTTCCTCTTTGTTTTCTTATTTTTTATTGTAAACTTTTTCATATCTGGATCCGTTTGCCTGTATTTCTCTTCAAATTTCTTTTGTGCTGCTTTTTGTATTGATTAGTTTTGCTTTCTCCTTTACATACAACATTAAATCTGTTTTCTTTCCCATGTCCATATTTCCTCTTCAGGTGTCTCCTGCCCTCCTGTTTCTCCTTACTTGTGGGACTTGTTTTTCCATCATGCTGTGATATAACATGTGTTAGACTTTCTACATTAAATCCTTCACTTTGCTGGTATTCCATAACTGCAGCTTCTATTTTTTTAACTCCTATTTTACTAATTTTCTGTTGTAAGTTCCCTCTATTTTACCTTATTTTTTGAATTGTGAAATTTTCCATATCTGGATGCTTTTGCCTCTATTTCTCTTCAAATATCTTTGGGGCTACATTTTTGTATTGATTAATTTGACTTTCTACTTTGCATAAATAGTGCACCATATCAGGTTTCTGTTTCTTTCCCATGTCCGTATTTCTTTTTATACCGTTCAAAAATCTCAAGATTTTATTCTTTATATTTTCACTCTTCTTCATTCGCTTCTTTTTCTACATGGACGAAGGTTTCTTGGTCTATATAATGTTTTTCATAAATCTGTGATATAAATGAACACAGACTTGCATTTGAAGCTTCTGACACTTTTTCTTGTGCAAGTATTTTTCTCTCCACTAATTTCCCTTTTAGCCTTTTTGCTTATGTCCTGTCTAGAAATTCTAGGCTTCTCGCGTAATAGTAACAATGCATAATGTCTTTCTCATTATCAGTAGTCTACTCTATCATCTTTATGGCTCTTTTTTGGCCTATCAGTTTTTGTGGACTACTACTGTCTTCTACAGCAGGGAGCCATTCTCCCCTGGGCCTGGCCTGGCCCCGTTGTGGGAATGTTTATGTATCTTGATGATTCTTCACTGTCATTTTTTCCAGTCCTGGCACCAGTGCACCTACCAGGATTGGGTACTTTTTAAATCTGGGTCTTGTGCAATCGGCTGACTTTTTTATTTTTTAACCTACTTCGGCACATGATATATACTATAATACAGTCTATATATCAGTGCTGTCCTGGTGAGATTTTGTGAAGAACAGGGTCCATTTTGTGAAGGTACTCACCAAGACTTGAGGATGAATTTAATTTCAGCAATACTACTCTCCCTTACTTCTTGATTTATTATTGGTCGATTCGGACCCCTCTCCTCTCCATTCGGATCCCCTTCTCCAATATATGCATCATGCTAAGAGACAGAAAGTTACAAAGTTATTAACTTACCATCTCTGTCTTGGCTCTGTATGTCTGACAAGAAAGATTTGTCCCTCGCTGCCTCTTTTTTCATTTTCTCATTGCTTCCTTCATCATGTTGTTCATTTGACATTTCAGCTTCATACTAGTGAAACAAAGAAAGGGTTAAAACTTTGCACGAGTCAAACACATAGCAAAAAAGTCATGAAAGGTAAAATAAATTCAAGATATCTGTACAAATATACATAAGATTATTGAACATCTTAACCATAGTGCTTGTGAGAGGTATGTGCAACTGGATTAGAGAAATGTATTAATACAAAAATCTGTCCGGACCTGGGGGAGGTAAGTGCAGCATTACTTTTACAACAGCAGATTTATCTACTTATTTGACATTTGTTGACCAGGATAGTCAGACTGGGCAAAGGTCCTTTTTCAGTGGAGGCCCGGGGAGCACAGCTCCACATTACAATAATGCAAGTAAATTGACATGCAAAGTAATGTACCTTAGAAGAGCTCCACATTACAACAATACAAGAAAATTAACTTGATAATGTAATGTAAATAAGAAACAGATGATGCCCAAGGGATAGGAAACTGGTAATGAGAGCATAAGAACAGTCAAAGGAACAATGGAAAAATTCCTAAATGTAGGGTGGCATTTGGTAATTATAAAAGTCTTTGGAAAGAATGTGCTAGTTACATCCTGTACATTTACCAGGAGATGTAATTACTGACTGCATAACAAAAAAAATGGCAGCAAATGCACAGGAAATGGGACTCGAGGATATGTGGATTCAGGATGTGCAAAAGAAACAGGAGAAGCAAAGGGGTGGTGATGTGTTCTAGGATGTTCAGAAAGAGATAAAAAAGGTGCAGTGGGAAAACGGCTGATGGGGAGGAGGGAAAGAAGAGGAAGACTATTATTTGACATTTATACTGGAGAGAGGGAAACAGGTAAATCATGATAGGCAGTTATGTTTTATAGATCACCATATGCTGGAAAAATTATGACAATGTTGATATACTCTGCAGAAGCATTAGTAGGTAGACAAAACAGATGAGAGATGTAATTATGGGGGATATTAATTTGTCATAGTGACCTGTGAAGTGCCTACATCTAAGTCTAGGGAAAACATAAAAAAAAAAACTTACACAGCATTGGAGACCATGACTAAGAAAATGCTTGACCTAGACTTAAGTAATGTAAAGATGATGGAAGTGGTTGAGGGGAGATAAATGTATAAAGTCTGGCCAGCAGTAATCACTTAGCTATGTGGTTTACATGGCATGCAGGAGAGTAGCTTTAAGTCAATTCGGAACTGCTGTGGTAAATACACAAGGGTGGCAGAAAGGATATCAGTGGAATTATAGGACTGCGTTAAGGAAGGTGTAGGGAAGGGACACTTCTCATACTGCAGAAGAATTAGGGAAATGTGGGAATAAGACAGATAGTGGGGAAGGGGTAAAATGAAAAAGGAGGCCTATTAAAAGTTGTGAAGTTTTGAAGAAGACTGAGAAAAAGACTTATAATGATGCTAGAGAAAATTTCAGCAGAGTTCACTCATCTAGGTAGCTTTCTGTTGGGAAGAATAGTCAAGCACCTGACACCTCAAAAATAAAAGTGTGATCCCCAAAAAATAGCAGCAAATTTTAAAGGTTACTGCACAGCGATAACACATTTAAAACATTTTTACAGGATGACTACTCTCCCTTGCACCCCCTGATGTGAAAGGCTGGGCCCTCCACAGCCCTGATGTACTAATTTTAAGAGTGGTGTACCCAAGAGTGAGGAATATTCCAAAATACTAGAATCCTGTGTGATGATGTGACGTATTTCCAGCTATGGAAGCAGAAGTAGGGCAGTGGATGTGTAACACATGCCAACACAACTAGCTGGAATTTTGTAAAGAATTACATGTCATTTGTATATCAAACTGATTTGTATAGATGCTTGTGTTGAAAATGGATTTGTAAAGCTCCTTGTGTTAAAAATGCACCAACAGTGGGTAATGACTGTATTGTAACTGAATTAAATATATATATATATATATATATATATATATATATATATATATATATATATATATGGGTCTACTTCATAAGATCAACAGACCATTTGATCGACATTCATTTGGTCGACAGACCATTTGGTCGACAACCAGTATTCAAGGCAAAAACCTGGGAATTGCCCCCCTCCCCAATGTTGTGTGACCCTGGAGTTGATATATATAGTTAGGGGGGTGTGGGGGGCAAACCCCCCTCTATTTTCGTTTAAAATGTGTAGTTTTTGTTGTATTTTCATGTTTTAAATGGAAATAGGTGGGGGGGCTTTGTCCTCCACCCCCCACCCCCCCTAACTATATATATCAACTCCAGGGTCGCACAACATTGGGGACGGGGCAAATCCCTATTAATTGCCTTGAATACTGGTTGTCGCCCAAATAAATGTCGATCAAATGGTCTGTCGATCTTAAGAAGTAGACCCATATATATATATATATATATATATATATATATATGTATATTTACATATATATATATATATATATATATATATATATATATATATATATACATATATATATATATATATATATATATATATTAACAGAACATACTGGAAGAGAAGAGGTTAATCTCAGCTCCAGCTAACTTTTGAAAATAGTACGAAATTAAATTATTGAGCCTAGACCATAAAGATGTTATCTCACAGTTTTGAATGAAGCCAGAGATGCAATATCTGTAAAAAGCATGGTTTGTTAGTCTCTGTAGGAGGAATAGAGGTTTGTACCTGTTTTATGACTTCCAGTAGCTGCACCAGATCTGGGCAATGTTGTTGTGTGTGTATTATTGACATGTAGGTGCTAAATCCTGGTATTTTCTCACAATGGGGGTTGCATAGGAACCAGACATCAGATGATCAGATGTATGTGATGTCTTTGTGTACAGAAATAATGTTTTCATATTAGGTGGCGCAGAAGTCTCAGGGCAGTCTGTTTCTTGGAACCTGACATAGAAGAATCCCTCACCTATTTCATCTTGCCTTGCTCTATTAAGTAAGTATGAACAGTAATTCTCTAGATCAATCAGGAAAATATAGTGAGAATAGTTAAGCATTGTTTTTCTGTAACTGTGTAACTCTTTCCAGTTGTGTTATTTTTAACATTTCCTGTGACTGAAACTCTGGTGTTTACTGTAAATAGATATTTCATATCTTCATATTCTTTTATTTATTATTAAATATAGTTAAACCTTTCATTGTGGCTGGTCCTTTAAAGAATATTTTAACCTCTAACAGTAGCTATATCTACTGGCGACACTGTGGCTGCTCCTAAAGCTTGGCTGTTTGATCAACATTACCATCTATATTAATATTAATTTCACTCAGTATAATTGGGCACCCTTGCAAGAGCCTTAGGTAGCTGGCTTTGTGGTGTCTGGTGGCAGTGGTAACTACCTTATAGTCTGGACAGAAGGGGGTACAATGGGTAAATATTTGCCAGCCTTTCCCAGCTGTGTGTCTGTTTTTGAAAATCAAATTTCACAGTGTGTGTGTTTGTGTGTGTGTGTGTGTGTGTGTGTGTGTGTGTGTGTGTGTGTGTGTGTGTGTGTGTGTGTGTGTGTGTGTGTGTGTGTGTGAGCTACTGGTTTTACAGAGAGGGTGCTGGAGGATTTGGCTTTGACACACAGCTGAGGACTTAACCCTATAGCTGTGCTAGTGTGGAGCCTTAGGGCGGCCCTGGAGGGGGACAGATATTAAGAAATCCAGACTCTGGGCTGACTATGTTCCCTATGTGCCTTTAAGGGAAATTGTGCTTGATGCAGAGAGCTCTGCATCTGAAAACATTGAGTGTATCCATTTGTATTTGAAGTGAACATCCCTCTCCACTGTCTGGTAAGGATTCAGGCTCCTTGATTAATGGCCCAGAGTGGGGACATCACATCCTGGACTTGGTATGTTTTTCCATTTATGGACTTAAATATCTGTACTTCCAATGGTTGTACTTGGATGCTTGCATGTTCAAAACCATTATCATCATGTTGGTTTCTTAGCTGAAAGCAAAAATCACTGTTCTTGGGGGAAACCAGGTACGGAACAGTCTAGAGACTCCTTGTTCGTGCAGTGGCAGTGACGACTGCAAAGAGTGCAGGGAGGGCTTGAGTTCAATCACCAGATAAGGGTCATTGTTTTTTCCATTCCTGTTCAGTTGTTAATAAAATACTAGATGAATGCTTTGTGGTGCTATAAACAGAGACCCCGTAAACAAGGATATTAATATTATCTAGTTTAGAGGTGACTGCACTCTTATTTTAAATGGTCTTCCATTAATCAATTTATTACAAAGTGTAGTGATTTACTATCAGGTTTTTATTATAGTAGCTGCTAGGGGAATTTGTTTGGGGTTAAAAAACAATTTAAATATTATTAGAAGATGCACAAAACAGCCACCTAGTACTATTGTTGAAACTGCAGAATAGCAGTAGGCAAAGGTATTCTACTAGACCAGGCAGAATATGGACTCCTGTTAACAGCAAACATCTTGTAAAAACTCCACAGTGATTCAGACCATAACCAACTGAATCTGCATCTTCATCACATAGTTCCAGTACAGCTGCACAACAGTATGCAAAGCAAAATGTCTCACATTCAAAGAAATTACATGATTTTCAAACTCCACACAGGGTGCATCAGGGAACCCAGAAAGGAAAATATAACAAAAGATGATATATTTCTGAAAGTAAGTGTGAATTCAGAAGCATGAACTCAGACACAATTTGCATACAATTCCTCATGATGCAGTAATTAGGAGACACTAGATTTTTACTTCACCAGAGCATGTGTTTGGGATTTTCTGAATAGGTAATGACACCAAATCCATTCCTGGACAGAATATATGAATGGTCAGAAGCAAGAATGAAGGTGGGAGCGACAAGCTGTGTTTGTGCAGAGGACAATCTCATTTCCTCTTGTTATTTAGCAAAAATGCAGGATTCACAAATTCATGGATATAACTGATATGATAATCAAGAAAAAATAGCTTTATTAGCAGATGATATTATGTTTAACTTGATAAATCCAGAAAATGACATTTCAATTTTGTGGAACATTTTGAGACAGTTTCTAGCCTTTTTTGGATATAAAATAAATGATCCTACAACTGTTCTCTTTCCTTATCAGACCTGTTGTTAAATTGAAAGCCCCTATGTTATATACAAACTGGATAGGCCCTACAGATGTCAAATTCGGAAAATTAGAGGCCTTAAATACTTTAGCTATCTTGTTAGATCAACTCAGTAGCTGCCTTGAGATGATCTGTGTCTTCCTTTTCAAACCACAAAAGATCCAGTGCTATTTGACCTCCTATTTCCTCCCAAAAGCACTGACTCAGAAAACACCTGCACTATGGACCTAAATTTGCAACAACAAATAAAAAAGACCCCCTGGAGGATAGTTCCTAACTCAGAGTCAAGATAGCATGAATGGCACTGCAAGTTTAAAATCTACAGGAGATAGATGACGTCAGTTCATGTTCCCTTGGAGTCCAAACCACAGGAAGCTAGAGTTTAAGAAGATCAAATGACTGTGATTCCAATGAAGGATTTAACTGTAGAGTTATCTGGTTCCATAACTAAAGGTCTGCAGAATGTATCAGAAACTTTCTCCATTTTATTTGAGTGTAATTTGGAAGTATGCCCTGCTAAAGTTTATTAATTATTACCTTACCAGTACTGTTTATTCTATTTTACCTTGGTCGCTGCTTCTTGCACATCTCCAGGCTGCTCCCTAGTCTTCCATCCTTTCAGCTACTCAGTTCCTCCCCCTCCCCTGCCTTTCACAGATACTCTTGCTCTTATGACTCCTATCTTCTATGCTCTCATCTCTAGTTATTTCTATCTCTAGCCTGCCCACCTGCACTACTCTGTCCTGCTGACCTTTGATAGCTTTCCTTACTCGATCCTGATATCACCCTCCCTACTGACCTTTGCAGTCTCTCCCTGTGCCTGTTCTGTACTCCTTCCAGTCTCTCTTGCCTCTTCTTAGACCAAACTTACCAGCTTCACTGATTGTCTGTCTTGGTGACTTCTGAGGTCACTGTGGGTGTCATTGCTATTCTACTCCTATTTGTATGCTATTTCTTCTGTTGTACCTGTTACCTCTGCTTACTTCAGTTACTGCTAGAAGTTAGCTCCACTTTGCTTTTAGTCTCTCTGTTTTCTGCTGCCATGCCCCCATTTTTTTTCCTTAAACCACCTCCCCTGTACTATTCTGTTCACCTATTTCCTGTGCCTTTCTCTCTTGTTGCTGCTTTGTGTCACTGCACTTTCTTCTGATACCTTCCCCCTTTCTAATCACTTTTTCTTAAACCACCTCCCTTGTGCTGTTCTGTTCACCTATTTTTCTGTGCCTTTCTCTCTTGTTGCTGCTTTGTGTCACTGTATTTTCTCCTGATATCCCCCTCCTCTTTCTAAATCTATCTCCCTTATCCCTTCCCATTCATCTTTACTGCTGCTTTTACACCATTATTTCTGCTGTATCACTCATTTTTTTTCCCCTCATTCATCTATTCTGGTCACCTTACACTCTTGTTTCTACATTCTTGCTCTGTTTTTCTTCCCTCCCCCTTATAGCTTTTAGCAATGCACTACCCGCAATGGTTTGCGGCCTCTAAAATGTACTCGTGGGTTTGCCACGTCATCTTTACTCTCTTTTCCCCTTAACCAGGACATGGACCCACAGTGTGCAGAGGCGATCATTTGGTTAGCATTTTTGTTTGTTTTTCTGTGTGTCTGACTGCTGTATCCACTAGGAAATTATGTGTAATACAGATATCGCAAGGTTGTTAGTTTCACCTAAACTATTTCACTTGCTTTTCTGTTTTCGTACTGTTTTACTTGTAATACAGATAACACAAGACTATGTTTTTTATTGCCTAAACTGTTTTCCTTGCTGTATTATTTCTTGATAATTTTTCTTGCTGTATTATTTCTTGATAATTGCCCTAGCTGCCAGTAGCTGTATTCTGGTCATTGGGCGCACTTTTTTTTTTTTTCAACCCGAGTTTAGTTATGACCATATGGGACACTGCTGTCCCAAAGACTGTGAGACTGTAGCGTGTTACTAGTGCTGATACTCTTTTACATGTACACAATGCAGTCTTTATAGTAGCCATATTTTTGCTGTAGGGATAAGTTTGCTGTAGTGCTCAAAATCTGTTTCCATCCTCCTTATTTGCTGATGTCTTTTCAGACTACTATAATCCTTCTCTGCCCTGCGGCAGGGCTGTAGACTGTGCCTGCCTATATTTCACATCTTTTGTGTTGGTCTGTCTCACAATTAGTTAATCTCATCACAGAGAATGGCTTCATTGAAATATGTTACACTGTTTCCACCATACTCCTTGCTAAATGTGCCTATGTACCATTGCTAGTTGACTGTTACTCAGTGTATTTTTGAAACTGCCATCTTATTAACAACATTGCATTTATAATTTGTACTGCTAATCTGTTGAACCACATTGCACTCATATATTGTACTGTTGCTTTTTAACTGAACTGCATTTTTATTTTAGAACTGCTGCTCCAAAGTCTGACCTGTTAATCTAAATAACATTTTTATATTGTATTTGCTGCATTTTGTAGTGAATTGCATTTTTATTTACCACTGCTGTTCCAAAGTCTCTCTTATACCCTCTATCTGCTAATCAATGTTATACCGAGGCTACATTGCATGCTCCCAACCATCACTACCTGCCCCAGGCACCAACCTACAATCACACTATTCCAGCTTTTTCCCACCTGTTTAGAGGCTCTCCTTTCTACCTTAGACCACTATCCCAATTTAATTCTGACTAGCTCCCCCTGCTGCATTTATTTTACTCCCATACAGAACCCACTGCTGCATTTCTCTTACGCCCATACATCACCCACCACTTTATTTCCTTCACTCCCTTACTTATATCCCCACTCTCATATACACTTTACCACCCTTCCAGCAATCAACTCTTACTTGGTCCTTTCATTTTCTAATCCCCCACATCCCCTTTCTTTTTTATAGGATAGTTCAGACTCCTCACTCAAGCTCACTGGCCTACCCTGCTTAGAAACCACCTGCACCCAAGACCCAATTGAAGACTGCCTCTCTCCACTTTATTTGAGTGTAATTTGGAAGTATGTCTTGCTAAAGTTTATTAATAAATTACCTTACCAGTACTGTTTACTCTATTTTCCCTTGGTTGATGCTTCCTGCACATCTCTTGGCCAGTCTCTAATCTTCCATCCTTTCAGCTACTCAGTTTCTCCCCCCTCCACTGCCTTTCACAGATATTCTTGCTCTTATGATTCCTATCTTCTATGCTCCCATCTCGGGTTATTTCTATCTCTAGCCTGCCCACCTGCACTACCCTATCCTGCTGACCTTTGATAGTTTTCCTTACTCGATCCTGATATTTCCTTCCCTACTGACCTTTTCAGTCTCTCTCCCTATGCCTGTTTACTACTCCTTCCAGCCTCTCCTGCCTCTTCTTAGATCAAGCTTACCAGCATCACTGATTGTCTGTCTTGGTGACTTCTGAGGTTGCTGTGGGCTCACTTTGCTCCCCTACCCTACCCCCATTCTCACCCATCCCTTAAACTTGTAGTTACTGACCACACCCTCCAATACCTCTAACTGCCAGTTACCCAATCACATTGCATCCATACCACCCCATAGCAAATTACCTCCCCACACCCTGTATACTGCACTCTTACATACCACCTAACCTTTACAGCTAAACAAATTACTCCTAATCACTTCCCACTTCTTCAGATACTATATAAGATGCACTGTCCACATACTACCCAACTTCTAAAAGCTTAACCATCTTTTCTCTATTCACACTTTCCATCTTCTCTTCCTACCAGACAAAGCTTTATATCAACACCTCCCATCAGGCCAGACAGAATCCAAAACCAATATGATAAAACTACAAACTTCCCTATATCATCATGCACCCTTACCCCCTCCCACTATTTTTCCTACTTATATAGTAAGCCAACAAACAAAACTAACCCTCACTCTTCTTAAAAACAAACAAAAATAATACACAAACTAACTAAATTCTATCAACACCTTCTCCAGAAACTCACTTGCTGTGGAGACATGCACCCTAATCCAGCACACAATACAGCAACAAACTCAATCTTAAATCAACCACATCCTCCGTATCCAAGACCTACCTCATCTCTCCTTCTTCTAAACTTAAATGTAAAAAGTATACTTAACAAAATTCAGGACCTTTGTGCCTATTTAGCAGTATACAAACCAGATATCGCTGTGCTA
Source organism: Protopterus annectens (assembly GCF_019279795.1). Lineage (NCBI taxonomy): Eukaryota > Metazoa > Chordata > Ceratodontiformes > Protopteridae > Protopterus > Protopterus annectens. The sequence continues at coordinate 823,217,236 of NC_056750.1, read as the reverse complement.
ACTGAAACTTGGCTTAAACCAGAACACCACAATAATGAGATAACTGCCCCTGGTTACAATATTATATGTAGAGATAGGGTATGGAAAAAAGGGTGGAGGAGTAGCAATATTATTCCAAAATCATCCCACTATAGAACAATTTGATTGTAATTCCTAGGAAATCAAAGATGTAGAGCTAATTCTTGCCAAAGTAAAGCTAAACTCCAACAAACACATAATTATTGCAGGTGGCTGTATTCTACCAGGTAATAATATTACTATAATGGAAAACCTACTAAATTGGATGACAACCTCCCTTACACAAGAGACCATACTATTAGGTGACTTTAATATTGACTGGTCAGACTGTACCAGCCACAATCCCTCTACCTACATTAACATGGATTTACCCAAATTATATCTACCCCCACCAGAGTTGACAAGACGACCAAACACCAGTCCATCCTAGACTGGAATCTGCATCTGATCCCACTCTTGCACATCAATCAGGCTGTCTTCCTGACAGTCTGAGTGACCATCAAGCAACCTATCTAATTAGGACCAGATCCCACCACAGTAACCAACCTATCCTTAGAGTAGTATGCAACAAAAATTCCTTCAAAGCAAACAACCTAATAAATACAATGAAATGTAGCAATTGGACTCCCTTAAAACAACTACCCTTAGAGACAGCCATGCAATACTTCAACTCAACCTTCCTAAACATCTTAAACTATCATGCACCCTCCCGAACTATCAGAGTCAAAACCAACTATGCCCCGTGGCTAGCAAAAGATACTAAAACTATAATGAAAGAAAGGGACAAAGCCTGGTTACAATACCAGAAATACAAAACTACTACCTTGAGACAAAACTATCTGGAACTTCTCAACAAAGCCAAAAGACAAATTAAACTTGACAAAACTAATTACTACAAATCCATGCAGGAAAAATATGCTCACAACCCTCAAAAATTCTAGGCCACACAGGGAAAGCCACTACCCCTACCCCTGTATTACCAAACAACCAGGAGAACACACCCACTCAATTTAACAACTACTTTACCAAAACAAGATTGCAACACAACCACACTCCAAATTTGTACAACTAATAGATCCAAAAGTGATGACAAAATCAAACAGCCAAGCTGTAAAATAACCAGTATTTTATTCACTTCTAGCGTGTCAGTACAAGCACCTTCTTGGAATACAAGTTAAAAATGCAAACCACTTCTTTTATATATCCTAACCATCAATAAACTCATGCCATTATCCAATTAGACAATTAAAAGAAGACTTATACTTATTTATTTTATTTATTTATTGACATTTGTTAACCGTGTTTGTCCAACTGGGCTTGCAGCCCATTTTCAGTGGAGACCCAAGGAGAAAGCTCCAGTAATACATTTTAAAATAAGTACAATTTTAAACAATATTGATATAATAGCAGTTATAGCAAAATGATTCACATATGTTGGGTTACATGCATAAAGTTAAAGTTGCATTAAAAAGAAGCTAAGTACCAATTTTACATTGATATAGTTCAATAGGTCAACAATAAACATTTTTTGTTTGTATAAAATTGTGCAAATGCATAGTAGACACATTGGAGAGAGAGGTGTAATGAGGTACTAAGTATGGTCCTTTTGAGGGTACATAAAGGGAAGGAAGACTAGGTAGGGCCATGGTAAGGGCAGGTTCTGGAATTGAGAAAATAAGTGTGAGGTGTGGGAGATTGAACATAAGTCAAGGGGAAGTTTGTTCCAAGCATGGGCAAGGGAGTGTTTGTAGAGTAGTTTGCCTACTGACCTTTTTGGGTGGTAGATATCAAGTAACTGTTGGTTAGAAGTACGGAGGGTCCGGGATGGGATGTAGATGGAGACTAAGGAAGATAGAGATGGAGGGTTTATAAAGAATAGAGTGTAGCATATGAAATTGATAAGATAGCAAAAACTGGGGAAGTTCAAGCCATTGAAGAGAGTTTAAAGAAGTGCAGTGGTATGAGTTGTATGGGGAGTTAGCAAGCATTTCCAGTTTAGTTCATTATTAAGTCCCATAGGGATTAATGCATTATATTTTAAAATATAAATACATTCCTTATGCAGAAGCTTTTCCTTCAACAGTATTTCATTTTTACAAAAACAGTTAATTTGTTCCAAAAGGAAAAGCTTCTGCATACGGAATGTATTTATAGTCTAAAATATAATAAATTAATCCCTATGGGACTTAATAATGAACTAAACTGGAAATGCTTGCTTTAAATATAAGTCTGCTTTTAATTGTTTAATTGGATAATGGCATGTGTTTATTGATGGTTAGGATGTATAAAAGAAGTGTTTTGCATTTTTTTTAACTTGTATTCCAAGAAGGTGGTTACACCGTGGCACTAGAAGTGAATAAAATACTGGTTACAGCTTGGCTGTTTGAGTTTGTCATCGCTTTTGGATCTATTAGTTACTTTACCAAACAGTCCAAGACCTTGCCACCACCCAAAATAGTACTAGTGGCCCCATTCCAACAGCTACCCCTACCCACCCCAGTTCACTAAACTTCACCCCCAGCTTTTCTCTGCAACCAGTGCCCAGTAAGATAATAGCCAAACTCCTCAAAAAACTTCAACCAACCACACTAGCCACTGATAATCTTCCAGCAGACTTCCTTCAGTCAACAACTGAGGCTATAGCTTATCTCGTATCTATTCTCATAAACAGGTCTATATCAGAATGTAAAGTACCATTGCACAAAGGAGTTAACTCCCTTGAGCTCACAAACTATCACCCAATCATAATTCTTTCTCCATTATCAAAAATATTAGAGAGTGTAGTTCATTCTCAACTAATGCAGCACCTCCTAAATAACAATCTACTATCCAGATCTTAACATGGCTTTAGACCTTCCCATAACATCACCAGAGCATTACTCTCATTTACCAACATAGTCAATCACCATATGAGCAAGGGATTATTCATATCCTCCATATTCTTAGAGTTATCCAAAGCTTTTGATAAGGTTAACCACCATATACTTCTCAAAACTGTATCTACCCTTAACATAAGCTCCTCCACTATATCATGGTTCAATTGCGACATATCCAGCTGTCAGCAAGCAGTTCTATGGAAAACCCAATTATCCCTCCTACTACCAATATCCATAGAAGTCCCTCAGGGTTCCATCCTCAGTCCTTTGCTGTTCTCCTTATTTACTAACCAGATAGCTTCATCCTCCCTCTCTGCCTCAATAGTGTAATACGCAGATGACACCACTATTATATGTGCCATCTCCACCCTAAATTATCTACAAACCCTAACTCAAAATAACTTTACGTTAGCTGAAGCATGGTTCACTAACATTAAACTTATTCTTAATCCAAAAAAAAAAACAAACTAATGCTATTTAGCCCTAGTAGATTTCTGCCTCTTAACAATAAGTTTACCATAAAATCCAAAGAAAATATTCAGATCACCCCTACAACACACACAACTGCTAGGCATTGAAATACACAACAATTTAAAATTCAACATACACATAGCACAACCGATCAAGAAAGTAAAAAAAAAGCTTGGTCTCCTTTATAGGAACAAGCACTTCATCACTAAACATACCAAAGCCACTATCGCAAGAAATCACCTCTTATCCATCCTCCTTTATGCCTCCCCCACCATGACTAATCTCCACCACACAGAACTAAACAAAATGGAATCATGGTACAACAAGATTACCAAATTTGCAAATGACCCCTCTTGTAGATCCCACCACTGTCTATCCCTCAAGCAACTCAACTGGCTGGAGTTCCCCTCACCTACTCCTATTCAATCAACTCTCAATAGCACACAAGCTCTACTACCTTCCCAACAAAACCTCAGCACTTGAACAACTAATCCAGTCCTACACCACCACTAGAGCCTTAAGATCTACTAACCAAAACTTCATAAATGTTATCAAACACAAAAATGACACTGGTAAATCTCTCTTTGCCTGCACTATTACCAGAACCTGGAATTCACTCCCAAGACAAATTACTTCTACCACCTCCACTACCCAATTTAAAAAACTCCTGAAAACCCACTATGCAAACAACTGGCTTTGTTTATGCTACACCCCTGGCTAATCCACCCCACTGTACTGTTGCAGGGCCTCCATTTGGGATCACCAGCTTTCCCCTGATACAGCTGGTTATCTGATGAGATGTACCTTTCAGATTCAATGACATATACTGTATAGAACAAATGCTTGTCTTAGTATTAAAAAAAAATGAGTTTTTGTATTTTTTATCATTATCATGTATAATTGTAATGTATTAATTTCCTGACAACAAGAACTTGTTAATAACTACAGCATATATGCTCATATCTATTCCTTTCCTGGGTGCCCATATGTATTCTTAAATATTTGCTTATATTTTTCTCTCATACTCATTGTTATATGAAGCTTTTCTTTCTTGGCCTCCACTGAAAATGGACCTGTATCCATTCGGACTTTCCCAGTTAACAAATGTAAAATAAAAATAAATTAATGCGGGTCAGAGTATGGCACTTGACCCTTTGGATTTTCCTCAGTTTCAGGGAGAACCATTGATGTTACCATTGATGCAGAGAAGGGTATTCAGCAAAAGAGAACAGAAAAAGAAGGGCATACCTCAAACTCACCCATTAACATGGAGTCAAACGAGATGTCGATTACAACGGACTTTAGCAATGGTACTGTTTTTAATTTATCTAGTTGTATGTTTACTGATGCTCAATATAAGGTGTTGAATAGGAGTTTATCCTTTAATCCTGCCTCAACAGTGTATGTTTCTCAAGTGCTAACTGCATTTAAGCTTTATGTATGGAAACTTAATTTGAAAGTAGCCTTTAATGCTTCCAATGATACTGATATTTTGCCTTATCAAAGAAGTAGTACATATATACCTCTTAGCAATAATATTGTTTTGGCATTTGAGAAGCTTGTAGAAAAGAAGATTTACGAGCTTTATTGTTGCAAGCAGAGGTAAATTTTACAATTTAAATAAGAATGAATATGAAACTATTTCCTTTTAGTGCAAAATGAAAGTATCGTTATCAAGGCAGCAGACAAAGGCAGAGATGTGGTTGTGTTAGACATCTCTTACTATTTGAATACAATGCTTGAAATGTTACATACCACTCATTACTTCATTATTACAAAATATGCTGTTGATGAAATGATTGATAAAGTTAATTTAAAGATAGAAAATGTATTTTGCAATGGTATTCTATCAGAATAATATTTAATTATTTACACAGTAATACCACTACTGTCCCTTTTATCTATGGAATCCAGAAAATTCATAAATCACTCAGTAACCCACCTCTGCAACCTACTATTTCAGCCAGAGGGTGGGTGACAAACAATTTCTAAATTTTTAGGGTGCGAACTGAAAGTGGTTTTACAAGCATCAAATATTATAATTAAGGATACCAAAGATTTTTTAAAGCAACTGGTTGGAATCAATATCATGATGTTATGAATTGTTATTTTGTTACCCTTGACATCATAGGGTGGTACTAGGCTATCGGCACTAGGGCCTATACAAGCCTAGCCATAACAATTCCCTGGATATTTCTTCCCACAATATTTACTTCCCTGGACCCCTGTCTAGCAGGGCGACTGATGTGATCCCCGGGGTGAATTTCTTATCCCCATCCAATCATCAAGGTTCCTTTTGAAGAGGGTCAAGAAGGCGTTCTGCTTGACATGTATGGGCAGTCTATTACAGAGTCTGGGGAGTCTCTGGGTCAGGAACCTATCCCTCCAGCATGTTTTGTTCATTGTGATGACAAGGGTTAGATCCCTGGAGCGTGTGGCTCTGAGGGATTGGGATTTCTTTAAGTGGAGCATGTCCAACAGCTCAGGGTTTGACATGGCCTTGTATGTTAAGCAGAGATCGCGTCTGAGTAGATGATATGTCACAGAGTATAGCTGGAGTTTTTTTTAGATGGTCAGCATATGGCATCTGCTTTAGGCCTGTGATTCTTTTAGTGAGGTATTTCTGTGGCCTTTCCAGCTGTTGCAGATATATTGTGAGGTACATACCAAACGGGGCATTATATTCTATAATGGGTCTAATGAGGGATGAGTACAGTGGGACAATGACCTCCTTTTTTCTGGAGAAAAAGCCGTTAGTGATGAGGTGTGCCACATAGAAGGATTTCCTGACTGTTGTGGTGATGTGGTTATCGAAAGTGAGACCACTGTCCACCTGTGTCCCTAAGTCTGTCATCACACTTTCAATGTTTAGTGTACTGCCACCTATGTGGTAATTCATGGGTACATGTGTTTTTCCAAAGGGGATAACTATACATTTTTTGGCATTAAGCTTGAGTCCATGACTCTGGCACCAGGCATCTGTTTCTGTAAGGCAGTTTTGTAGAATATACACATTATTTGGGGATTCAGTAATGGCACTCAGTCTGCAGTCAACTGCGAACTTTGTTAGTCAGAGTCCCTTAGTGTTGGCCTGTACTTCAGAGAAGTAGATGCCAAACAAGAGTGGTCCCAGGACTAAACCCTGAGGTACTCCACTTGTCACTTGTCTGGAGCTGGATTTGGAGTCAGCTACTTTTATAGTCTGGGTTCTGTCAGTAAGCCAGTTGGCAACCCATTGCGTGACATAGGGATTTATGCTCAGCTTAGTAAGTTTATCTATGATTCCAGAGTGAGGGATGGTGTCCAAGGCCTTGGTGAGGTCCAGATAGGCTGTGTGGACCACCTTACTCTTGTCCACAGTTCTGGAGACTGATTCAAAGAAGTCAATCAGGTTCAGGAGACAAGATCGTCCCTTCACAAACCCAGACTGAGTGAGGTCCAGTGTTTGAAGGTTGTCAATGTCTTTGTTTATAAGTTCCATGATAATGCGTTCCATGCCCTTGCAGATCAGGCTTGTCAGACTGATGGGACGGTAGTTCCTGGGATCCAAGGTGGATTCCCCCCTTGCGGAGTGGGATAACTGTAGCAGTGCGCCACTCTCTGTTTACATCTATTCCCAACAAAGACGAGACTGAGATGGTTAAGAAATATATTCTATCTCAAGTACCCTTAGCACATTTGAACACTGAGTTGATTGGGACATTGTTAGAGGCTGTTTTAACTTATAATATTTTTATCTTTCAGCAGCAATATTTTAAACAAGTCAGTGGCATGGCCATGGGTACGCCCGTGGCCAATACATGCACTAATATTGTAATAAATATATGGGAAAATTAATACACTTTCTCTAGATCTTTCAACAGTTATTCTAAGAATTTTACTTTCTATAAGCTTTTTGTTGATGACCTGTTTTTTATCTGGGAAGGCTCTCTAGTAAAATTGCATGATTTTATTGCCTATGTGCATACAATAACAAGGTTTTTAAGATTTACGAAAAATATTAGTTATAAGCAGATAGATTTTTTTTAGATATCTCTTTAATTAAAGATGTCAAGGGACAAATTCAAAATACCTTATATACCATGGAAGTATAAAGATGTACATATTTATCAAGGGACAGCATGCATCTGCCATTTATGTTCAATAACATAGTTAGGAATCAAATGGCTAGGCTGGCAATATTAAACACTGAAGATAATAGGCTACTGAATCAAATAGACACTGTGATGCAATATTTTAGTAGAAGGGACTATCATGAAGATAAATCTCTGATGGAGAAGGATACAGTCCTGAATAATAGGAAAATGCTGTTCAGACCCACTTTTTTCTAAACGGATCACATTATTAATAAAAGTAAGGTAGCTGATAAAGCCAATCATAGTTGTAGATTTATCTTTACTTTTTACCATAATACAACAAAGGTTATGAATATAATTAAGAAACATATGTCAATTCTGTCACATGTTCCAAAACTTAAAGATTTGTATAATAAAGTCCCTTTTTTAGTTGTAAGAGATCAACTAGTTTAACAAAGCAATTGTGCTATAAAGAACAAATAAAAATAATTAATCAGTGCACAAATAGAATGGGGACATATGCTTGTAATAAATGTAGTTTTTGTAAATTTATATATGCCAACAAATCTATCATTCACCCATTATATACAGATTTTATCTTGAGAGCATATGGTACTTGTGAGACAAGAAATGTAGTCAGTTTGGTTAAATGTTGTAAGTGTTTTGTGAATTACATAGATAAACCTAATCAAAGATTAAAATAACATGTGCAGTCACTTATCATAAGTAAAAAGGGGCGCATTATTTAAGCATATACATGATACAGATAGTTAAGTTTATGATTTTAAGTGTTATATTTCCACAGGTTGGATGTGGTGACATAAAAACCGAAAGAAAATGAAGAAATTATATGGATTTTACATTTTAGAGCAAAGTATCCACCTGCTTTAAATTTCGTTTTTAGCATTAAACCAGTCCTAAAAGATTTACACAATAAGGTACAATGATGTCTTTTTAAGGTTCAACTGTTTTCTAGATTTTTTACACCTTTTTTTTTTCAAATCTTGACTGGTCTTAACTAATTGTTCTAGTGTCACATGGTTTTTAAATGTGTATACAAGGTTTGTCTCTAGTACTGAATATGTTATTGCCTGAGGAGGCATTGTGAACGTGAATGTTTTACTTATATTAAACTTGGCTCCAGACTGCTTGTTATATTTGCTTCTTGATAGTTCCTAATTCAACATGTACCCAACCTATTGAAAAAGTTACTACTACAGATCAAACGAAGTAGCCACCTTTAAGGCAAGTCTTGATTGGATTGGTAGGCATAAATTCATACCACAGGTATGCCATCAATTTAGGACAGCATTATTAAATAATGAAAAAAGTGTTTAAGAACTTTTTAATATGCCTTCTTAAAAGTGTGTATGGCTAGATATCTTATGGTCCACTGGACCAATTGTGTAGTAATGTTCTTACGTTCCAGGTTACGTCAGGTGTTAACATTTCTGAGTTTAGAAGAGAATCAAGACTTACATATCACGTCAAGAAATCAGAGGCGATAGTGTTTGGAGGGGGAACACACTTACATATCACGTCAAGAAATCAGAGGCGATAGTGTTTGGAGGGGGAACACACTTACATATCATGTCAAGAAATCAGAGGCGATAGTGTTTGGAGGAGGAACACACTTACATATCATGTCAAGAAATCAGAGGTGATAGTGTTTGGAGGGGGAACACGCTTACATATCACGTCAAGAAATCAGAGGTGATAGTGTTTGGAGGGGGAACACACTTACATATCACGTCAAGAAATCAGAGGTGATAGTGTTTGAAGGGGGAACACACTTACATATCACGTCAAGAAATCAGAGGTGATAGTGTTTGGAGGGGGAACACACTTACATATCACATCAAGAAATCAGAGGTGATAGTGTTTGGAGGAGGAACACATTTACATATCACGTCAAGAAATCAGAGGCGATAGTGTTTGGAGGTGGAACACACTTACATATCATGTCAAGAAATCAGAGGTGATAGTGTTTGGAGGGGGAACACACTTACATATCACGTCAAGAAATCAGAGGTGATAGTGTTTGGAGGGGGAACACACTTACATATCACGTCAAGAAATCAGAGGTGATAGTGTTTGGAGGGGGAACACACTTACATATCATGTCAAGAAATCAGAGGTGATAGTGTTTGGAGGGGGAACACACTTACATATCACGTCAAGAAATCAGAGGTGATAGTGTTTGGAGGGGAACACACTTACATATCACGTCAAGAAATCAGAGGTGATAGTGTTTGGAGGGGGAACACACTTACATATCATGTCAAGAAATCAGAGGTGATAGTGTTTGGAGGGGGAACACACTTACATATCATGTCAAGAAATCAGAGGTGATAGTGTTTGGAGGGGGAACACACTTACATATCACGTCAAGAAATCAGAGGTGATAGTGTTTAGAGGGGGAACACACTTACACATCACGTCAAGAAATCAGAAGTGATAGTGTTTGGAGGGGGAACACAATGTAGTTGAACTGAGGAAAGAAATATTCCAGGACTAACATATATCCAACAGTAGGAGCCATGCAGAGGAAGAATTGGGAAGAGTTAAAGGATTAGATAAAAATGCAATTAATCTGATGAACTAGGAGGATGACTACACTCTACAGGAGAATAGATTGGGTAAGAATGATAGTTCTGCTGTTAGTGATTTACATGTAAAGGTATGATCACATTAAATTAACAGCAATATAGCTTGGGCATTACAGAAGGTGTGTGACACAGTTATATGGAGAAGAAAGAGAGGTAAGAAAGAAGCAGGGCTAGGAAAGTTGTGGGAGGGTGAGGTGTGCCGGTGTTTATAAGTTGTGTGGAGGTAATGAACATAGTGTAGAACGTAAGAAGACTGAAGAGGTAAGGTGGGAGATTTGCGAAGACAATGATAGGAGAAGGAGAAATAAGTTTATGGAATTAGGGAGGCAAGTGAATGGTAATGAAGAAGTACATTAGGGAGGAGCTAGGACTGACAGGGTTACAATAGACAAGGATTATGAAAGTAATGTGTTAGTGACAGCAAACATTTATGAAGGTATCGAGCAATCAGGAGAAACAGGATATGCAGTCTGGATGCAAGAATAGGGGAAAAGAAGGCATGATGTCTTTTCTGTAGGTAAAATGGGTATTTGATTTGAAAGCCAGGGGCTGGTAGGCATAGACAGGAGTGACCAGTAGGGTATATGTGAACAAAAAAGAGAAAGGACAAAAAGGAAATGAAGACCATGTTAAAAGAAAGGGACATGATTGGGCATGTATAACAAAGGAAAAATAGAGTGAATTTATAAATATTCAGGAGAGGCAGAAGAGGTAGCTGGCTTTAGTAAGTTAAGGAAAAGTAGATAAATTTAAAGGAGTGGTACAACAATGATGTGAAGTGGACTGTGGCTTGAAATATAACCTAGAGTTTATAGGTACCAGGACCATAAATGGTACAGGTACAGGTCTCACAATAGATAGTAAGGAAAGGCCACAGGAAGACCTCTCCTAGAGTTTATAGGTACCAGGACCATAAGTGGTACAGGTCTCCCAACAGATAGTAAGGAAAGGCTACAGGAAGAACTCACCTAGAGTTTATAGGTACCAGGACCATAAATGGTATAGGTACAGGTCTCCCAATAGATAGTAAGGAAAGGCCACAGGAAGAACTCACCTAGAGTTTATAGGTACCAGGACCATAAATGGTACAGGCCTAACAACAGATAGTAAGGAAAGGCCACAGGAAGAACTCACCTAGAATTTATAGGTACCAGGACCATAAGTGGTACAAGTCTCCCAACAGATAGTAAGGAAAGGCCACAGGAAGAACTCACCTAGAGTTTATAAGTACCAGGACCATAAATGGTACAGGTACAGGTCTCCCAAAAGATTAGTAAGGAAAGACACAGGAAAAACTCACCTAGAATTTATAGGTACCAGGAGCATAAATGGTACAGGTACAGGTCTCCCAACAGATTAGCAAGGAAAGGCCACAGGAAGAACTCACCTAGAGTTTATAGGTACCAGGACCATAAATGGTACAGGTGGTCTCCCAACAGATTAGTAAGGAAAGGCCACAGGAAGAACTCACCTAGAGTTTATAGGTACAAGGACCATAAATGGTACAGGTAAAGCTATCCCAACAGATAGTAAGGAAAGGCCACAGGAAGAACTCACCTAGAGTTTATAAGTACCAGGACCATAAATGGTACAGGGACAGGTCTCCCAACAGATAGTAAGGAAAGGCCACAGGAAGAACTCACCTAGAGTTTATAGGTACCAGGACCATAAATGGTACAGGTACAGGTCTCCCAACAGATAGTAAGGAAAGGCCACAGGAAGAATTCACCTAGAGTTTATAGGTACCAGGACCATAAATGGTACAGGTACAGGTCTCCCAACAGATAGTAAGGAAAGGCCAAAGGAAGACCTCACCTAGAGTTTATAGGTACCACGACCATAAATGGTACAGGTACAGGTCTCCCAACAGATTAGTAAGGAAAGGCCACAGGAAGAACTCACCTAGAGTTTATAGGTACCAGGACCATAAATGGTACAGGTACAGGTCTCCCAACAGATAGTAAGGAAAGGCCACAGGAAGAGCTCACCTAGAGTTTATAGGTACCAGGACCATAAATGGTACAGGTACAGGTCTCCCAACAGATAGTAAGGAAAGGCCACAGGAAGAACTCACCTAAAGTTTATAAGTACCAGGACCATAAATGGTACAGGTACAGGTCTCCCAACAGATTAGTAAGGAAAGGCCACAGGAAGAACTCACCTAGAGTTTATAGGTACCAGGGCCATAAATGGTACAGGTACAGGTCTCTCAACAGATAGTAAGGAAAGGCCACAGGAAGAACTCACCTAAAGTTTATAGGTACCAGGACCATAAATGGTACAGGTACAGGTCTCCCAACAGATTAGTAAGGAAAGGCCACAGAAAAAACTCACAAAGAGTTTATAGGTACCATGACCATAAATTGTACAGGTACAGGTCTCCCAACCTATAGTAAGGAAAGGCCACAGGAAGAACTCACCTAGAATTTATAGGTACCAGGACCATAAATGGAAAAGGTACAGGTCTCCCAACAGATTAGTAAGGAAAGGCCACAGAACTCACCTAGCGTTTATATGTACCAGGACCATAAATGGTACAGGTACACATCTCCCAACAGATAGTAAGGAAAGGCAACAGGAAGAACTCACCTAGAGTTTATAGGTACCAGGACCATAAATGGTACAGGTCTCCAAACAGATTAGTAAGGAAAGGCCAGAGGAAGAACTTGCGTAGAGTTTATAGGTACCAGGACCATAAATGGTACAGGTACAGGTCTCCCAACAGATAGTAAGGAAAGGCCAAAGGAAGAATTCACCTAGAGTTTATAGGTACCAGGACCATAAATGGTACAGGTACAGGTCTCGCAACAGATAATAAGGAAAGGCCACAGGAAGAACTCGCCTAGAGTTCATAGGTACAAGGACCATAAATGGTACAGGTACAGGTCTCCCAGCAGATAGTAATGAAAGGCCACAGGAAGAACTCACCTAGAGTTTCTATGTGCCAGGACCATAAATGGTACAGGTACAGGTCTCCCAACAGATTGTAAGGAAAGGCCACAGGAAGAACTCACCTAGAGTTTATAGGTACCAGGACCATAAATGGTACAGGTACAGGTCTCCCAACAGATAGTAAGGAAAGGCCACAGAAAAATCTCACCTAGAGTTTATAGGAACCAGGACCATAAATGGTACAGGTACAGGTCTCCCAACAGATAGTAAGCAAAGGCCAGAGGAAGAACTCAACAAGAGTTTATAGGTACCAGGACCATAAATGGTACAGGTACAGGTCTCCCAACAGATAGTAAGGAAAGGCCACAGGAAGAACTCACCTAGAGTTTCTAGGTGCCAGGACCACAAATGGTACAGGTACAGGTCTCCCAACAAATTAGTAAGGAAAGGCCACAGGAAGAACTCACCTAGAGTTTATAGGTACCAGGACTATCAATGGTACAGGTACAGGTCTCCAAACAGATAGCAAGGAAAGGCCACTGGAAGAACTCACCTAGAGTTTATAGGTACCAGGACCATAAATGGTACAGGTACAGGTCTCCCAACAGATAGTAAGGAATTGCCACAGGAAGAACTCACCTAGAGTTTCTAGGTGCCAGGACCACAAATGGTACAGGTACAGGTCTCCCAACAGATCGTAAGGAAAGGCTCACCTAGAGTTTATAGGTACCAGGGCCATAAATGGTACAGGTACAGGTCTCCCAACAGATAGTAAGGAAAGGCCACAGAAAAAACTCACATAGAGTTTATAGGAACCAGGCCCATAAATGGTACAGGTCTCCCAACAGATAATAAGGAAAGGCCACAGGAAGAACTCACCTAGAGTTTATTGGTACCAGGACCATAAATGGTGCAGGTCTCCCAACAGATAGTAAGGAAAGGCCACAGGAAGAACTCACCTAGAGTTTATAGGTACCAGGACCATAAGAAGACTGAAGAGGTAAGGTGGGAGATTTGCGAAGACAATGATAGGAGAAGGAGAAATAAGTTTATGGAATTAGGGAGGCAAGTGAATGGTAATGAAGAAGTACATTAGGGAGGAGCTAGGACTGACAGGGTTACAATAGACAAGGATTATGAAAGTAATGAGTGAGTGACAGCAAACATTTATGAAGGTATCGAGCAATCAGGAGAAACAGGATATGCAGTCTGGATGCAAGAATAGGGGAAAAGAGGGCATGATGTCTTTTCAGTAGGTAAAATGGGTATTTGATTTGAAAGCCAGGGGCTGGTAGGCATAGACAGGAGTGACCAGTAGGGTATATGTGAACAAAAAAGAGAAAGGACAAAAAGGAAATGAAGACCATGTTAAAAGAAAGGGACATGATTGGGCATGTATAACAAAGGAAAAATAGAGTGAATTTATAAATATTCAGGAGAGGCAGAAGAGGTAGCTGGCTTTAGTAAGTTAAGGAAAAGTAGATAAAGGAAAAGGAGTGGTACAACAATGATGTGAAGTGAACTGTGGCTTGAAATATAACCTAGAGTTTATAGGTACCAGGACCATAAATGGTACAGGTACAGGTCTCCCAATAGATAGTAAGGAAAGGCCAGAGGAAGAACTCACCTAGAGTTTATAGGTTCCAGGACCATAAGTGGTACAGGTCTCCCAACAGATAGTAAGGAAAGGCCACAGGAAGAACTCACCTAGAGTTTATAGGTACCAGGACCATAAATGGTATAGGTACAGGTCTCCCAATAGATAGTAAGGAAAGGCCACAGGAAGAACTCACCTAGAGTTTATAGGTACCAGGACCATAAATGGTACAGGCCTAACAACAGATAGTAAGGAAAGGCCACAGGAAGAAATCACCTAGAGTTTATAGGTACCAGGACCATAAATGGTACAGGTACAGGTCTCCCAACAGATTACTAAGGAAAGGACACAGGAAGAACTCACCTAGAGTTTATAGTTACAAGGACCATAAATGGTACAAGTACAGCTATCCCAACAGATAGTAAGGAAAGGCCACAGGAAGAACTCACCTAGAGTTTATAAGTACCAGGTCCATAAATGGTACAGGTACAGGTCTCCCAACAGATAGTAAGGAAAGGCCACAGGAAGAACTCACCTAGAGTTTATAGGTACCAGGACCATAAATGGTACAGGTACAGGTCTCCCAACAGATAGTAAGGAAAGGCCAAAGGAAGACCTCACCTAGAGTTTATATGTACCACGACCATAAATGGTACAGGTACAGGTCTCCCAACAGATTAGTAAGGAAAGGCCACAGGAAGAACTCACCTAGAGTTTATAGGTACCAGGGCCATAAATGGTACAGGTCTCCCAACAGATAGTAAGGAAAGGTCACAGGAAAACTCACCTAGAGTTTATAGGTACCAGGACCATAAATGGTACAGGTCTCCCAACAGAATAGTAAGGAAAGGCCACAGGAAGAACTCACGTAGAGTTTATAGGTACCAGGACCATAAATGGTACAGGTACAGGTCTCCCAACAGATAGTAAGGAAAGGCCACAGGAAGAGCTTGACCTATTGTTTATAGGTACCAGGACCATAAATTGTACAGGTACAGGTCTCCCAACAGATTAGTAAGGAAAGGCCACAGGAAGAACTCACCTACAGTTTATAGGTACCAGGACCATAAATGGTATAGGTCTCCCAACAGATAGTAAGGAAAGGCCACAGGAAGAACTCACCTAGAGGTTATAGGTACCAGGACCATAAATGGTACAGGTACAGGTACAGGTACAGGTCTCCCAACAGATAGTAAGGAAAGGCCACAGAAAGAACTCACCTAGAGTTTGTAGGTACCAGGACCATAAATGGTACAGGTACATGTCTCCCAACAGATAGTAAGGAAAGGCCACAGGAAGAACTCAGAATGTTGGAGATCAGGAAAATAGAAAGCAGACTATATTTATCTATGGTGGAGTTGTAAGGGAGAAATGAAAGAATATGGTTACAAATGTAATCAATATGGAGCAAGTTATACATACACACATACATATATATACACACACACACATACATACACTCATACATACATACATACATACACAAATACATACATATACACACACACACACACATACATGCATACATATATACACACACACATTTATACACACACACACAGATACATGCATACACACATACATACAGACACACATACATACATATGCACACACACACACACACACACACACACACACACACACACACACACACACACACACATACATATATACACACACGCACACATACATGCATACATACATACACACATACATATATACACACACACACACACACACACATTCATACATACATAGGGTCTATAATTAGATCAGCGAACGCTTAAACAAGCGAACGCTGATCGACCTTATTTTAGCGAAAGTTAGAAATATCGAAGCAACAGAAACTCTAATTTTTTCCTAGGGAAAGAATTTGGTTGTCTGTTTCTGTTCCTTCTGTATTTTCAGTGCTGTGGTGGAAAGTTACGGGTCGGATTCAGGATTCAGGTAGGTGTGCAATTGTGTGGATGTGAGTGTTAGGGTGGGTTAGCTGAGTTAGGGTTAGGGCTCAGGTTAGGTATGTGTGCGATTGTGGGGACATGAGGGTTAGGGCAGATTCAGGTGAGTTAGGGTTACAGGAGTGGGTGAGGTGAGTGTGCGATAGTGACGGACCTTAGGATTATTGTTTGGGTTAAGGTAAGTGGATAGTTAGTGGTGTGTGCATAGTTTAGTGTAGGGTTAGGTGTCAGATTTTAGGTGTATGTGTGTGGATTTCTGTTTGTTTGGTGTGCTTTTGTTGTGTGTATGTATTTTGGATCAGCGATTTTTTTTCCTTAGGAAAAAAAATCGCTAATCTGACAGTTCAAGATTGTAAGCTTTCGCTTACATAAGGTCGATCAATCAGCGTTCGCTTTTTTAAGCATTCGCTGATCTAATACAGACCCAATACATACATACAAATATTTTAAGCATGAGCATTAATGCCCTTCTAGCTTGCCAATATACTAAAATACTTGTTCCCATAATAAGTGTCCAGGATATTCTTAAAAATATCTAAACTAGTACTTGCTTTAATGTAATTTGGTAGTCTGTTCCATTCATTTGCTACTCTGTCAGAGAACCAATTAGTACACTTCTCATTCCTACAGAATCTTCTACATAGGTTGTTTGATTCTCTAGTACTTTTTGATAACCCCAAACATTCCCAGAGGTAGTTGTCTCTAAATGCCTTATATACCTGAATAACATCTCCTCTTAGATTTCTGTAAGAGACACTGTACAAGTTCAAATATTTCAGTCTTTCATAATAACTTAAATTTTCACATCCATGGATGCCCTTGGTATATTTCCACTGTACTCTTACCAGTTTACTCATGCTTGTTTTCTTATTTCCATATTGTTATTCCATACTCAAGTATGGGTTTAATGTAACTAACAACGGCTTCATTATTTTTGATTTCCTAGACTTTATAAATCTTTTTATGCAACATATAGTTCTATAACTATCATTAACCAATTGATTAACATGATTAGAAAAAATCATAGAAGAATCTACCCATATACCCAGGTCATTAAATGAGTTTACAGTTTCAATCACTGTGTGCTGTATTAAATATTTACCTTTCAATTTATGTCTTCCAAATCTCGTATGCAGTTTTTGATGTATTTATCAGCATATTATTCCCCTGTGCCCAAATGGTCAATTTAGTCAAATAGTCAAGTTATTTTGCAGGCATGCCTTATGAGTAACGCATGCAATCAAACTTATACTAAATCCCCAATTAAACAGAAGGATAACACACATAGTAAAAATAATAAATCACGATTTAATAAAAGGATTTGAGCACTTTCACAATAGTCAGTATTACTTATTCAGACAACTAATTTATCATATACAAATGGTTTAAATAGTCACGTGAAAGATACACACACGGCTATCTGAGGAGGAGCACCTGATCTGTGATATATAGCAATAAGTAGCCTGTTTTTTGCTTATTTTTAGTAGTTATTGCTTATTCTAGATATTTATAGCAATTTTATTGTATACTGCATATTTGTACTGTATTTCATAGCTATTGGGCCACTGTTGGTTTTCTGCTGTGATAAACATTTCTGTAGTGTCTTCTGCCAAAAATGTCTTCCCACCCTCCATCCCGTACTGTTTTCTGCCTAAAATAGTTTAGGTTGTAGCTATAATATTGTCCATATTCCTGATTGTGTTTGTGATAAACATTTCTGTAGTGTGTTCTGCCTAAAATACTTAAGGTAGTTGTTGTAATATTCTCCATATTCCTGATTGTGTTTATGGACCTAGTTGTTTGTTAGAGGCTGTTTTCTGAGCTCATTGTCCAGGTCATTTTAGTTAGTAAAGACCATCCCCCACTTCAGTGAGAGTTTAGTGTTTATGGTCATTGTCTAGTTGGGTTGCCAGGTCTACGGCTTGGAGAAAGTACCTCATTGGTTCTTTTGAGCTTTTTGTAAAGTTGTTTCAGGTTTCAACTTTCTGTTACTTAGGAAGTTAACTTGAGTGTTTCAGCCATTCACACAGAGCTATCTGAGGAGGAGCACCTGATCTGTGATATATATAGCAATAAGTAGTCTTTTTTGTTTATTTTTAGTAGTTATTGCTTATTCGAGATATTTATAGCAATTTTATTGTATACTGCATACTTGTACTGTATTTCATAGCTATTGTTTTACTGCTGGTTTTCTGCTGTGATAAACATCTCTGTAGTGTCTTCTGCCAAAAATAGCTTCCTACCCTCCGTCCCTATTGGCATCTTGTCTTTTTACCTGCTGGCCTTGCAGTTGTCCGCCCCTACTGTAAATTTGATCTTGGACACTCCTCCCAGTCTAATGTCATTAGCTCATTCTACCTAATACAGAGAGAACATCTGAGAAGGCCAACCCACTTCACTTCTTTCCTTCTGTTCCTCCTTTCTCCCTTTCTTAAAAAAAAAAAAAAAAAAAAAAAAAGAAATTGCCTGAATCTCCTTGTGTTCTGACTGTGCTCAAACATTTTGGAAATATAGAGTATATTTTAGTGCATTTATTAAAACTGTATTTGCCTTAATATTGCTACAACTCAAGTGCTCTAGGTTGCACTCCATCTGAATTGTTTTAGTGTTGTTTTAGCTGCTTTTCTGTATACATAGACCTTTCTGTATATGTAGACTAGCTACTTATTCTACTGTATTACTGCCTTTTAAATAATTTTTCAGTTGTGTACTTGCCTTGCTTCATTTAAAAAGTTTTAAATTGCTAATTTTGTAGAGTTTTATATATATATATATATATATATATATATATATATATATATATATATATTTACATATATACATATATATACACATATATACACAGATATATATATATATATATATACACACATATATATATATATATATATATATATACACACACACATATGTATATGTATATATATATATATATATATATATATCTATATCTATATATATATTTAATTTACTTAACATTTGTTGACCGGGAAAGTTTATGTACTTAAGTACTTACACATATATACACACATATATATATATATATATATATATACATATATACACACATATATATATATATATATATATATATATATATACACATATATATATAGATATATATACATATACATTTATACACATTAATATATATATATATATATATATATATATATATATATATATATATATATGGGTTCACTTCAATTCACTGAACTTTCAATTCACTGACTTTCATTTCACTGACACCATTTCACTGAAAGTTCATTTCACTGACAAGTATTATTACAAAGTAAATGGAATATGCCCCCTTCCCCACTGTAGTGCGACCCTGGAGTTAGAATATATAGTTAGGGGGGTGTGGGGGGCACAGCCCCCCACTTACTTTTCTTTTACTAAGCAATATTATATCAAAACGTAAGAATATCATATGAAATGAAGTGGGGGGCTGCACCCCCCACACACCCCGATGTGGGCCCCCCACACCCCCCTAACTATATATTCTAACTCCAGGGTCGCACTACAGTGGGGAAGGGGGAATATTCCATTTTATTGCTAATAATAGTTGTCAGTGAAATGAACTTTCAGTGAAATGAAGTTTCAGTGAAATGAATTTCAGTGAAATGGTGTCAGTGAAATGAAAGTCAGTGAATTGAAAGTTCAGTGAATTGAAGTGAACCCATATATACACACATATATATATATATATATATAGACATATTAATTGCATTTACTGTTTAGGGCTACACATTCAAGTGCTTTAGCCTTTTGTGTATTTATTTACTGTATTATTGCATTGTTTAGCCTGTTTTAACCACCCCCCCCCAAAAAAAAAACAAGAAAAAAAATACTATCTTGTTTGCTCGTTTCCCACCTTTTCTAGCCAGTCCATATCCCAGGCTTTGCTGGTTTCAGGACTTCATTTTCTGTGTTCAGAGCTATCCAGACCTTGCTGTGGTAGAGGGAAGTCCTATTGCTTACCAGTGGGAGTGGTGAGCATTGTACTGCCTATCTAATGCTAGTGGAGTGGTTTCCAGCACTGAAATTGTAATTGTATTAGCCTTTGTTGGGCTTATTTCTATTCCTTTCAACTTTCTGGCTTAAAATGCATGTGTTTGCAAGTTTTTTGCATCATGCAGCACTGCGGGGCTATGGGTAAACTATTCCAGGTGCCAGAAAGTCAGATCTTCAAATTATCCTTTAGAACTAGCTGGTTTCTCAGTATTAGCACTAAAATCTGAGCCCCTGTGACTAGCACTTGCTCTAGAACCTGCTGGAAAGCACTAGGAAGCCTTAAACTGATACAAGCACTCAACTCTCCTTGTTAATAAGGAGACATTAATCGTAGGCACTAAACAGCCTATAACTGGGAAGTACCTTGCAAAGGTAAGGGAAAACAGCTCCTGTACTTTACAAAAAAAACACCTAAACAGGTATGTCCAAGGATCAGCTTCTGGTGATTTCACTTGTCCATCTGGTGAATCTGGGCATACTGGAGCAATGCAGCAACTGCCTCATGTACACAGACAACCCTCTCCTCCTACCACCCAGCACTACAACCAGTGACAGATGCACTTACATAGCTGAACTGGAAGCAAAGTTCTCTCCAGCCGAGATTGTGCTAGACAGTCAAGAGGAGAAGGTTAACACTTGCACTGCACCTCAAGCAACACATAGCCCTTCAAAACCCACTGATTTCCCCATAGTAAATTTCAAAAAAGTACTGGTTTCATTTAATGTCTGGTCAAAATTCATCAAATCACCCTCTCCCCTGTCCCACACAAGGAAGAGGTCATCAACAAAACATCAATAAAATTTCAAATGAGGATTATCTATACCAGCGATGTAATGATGTTCCCACTCAGCCATTACCAAATTTGCATAGGAATTGGCACAACTGGTGCCCATTGCTACTCCTGATATCTGCCAACAGCATGCATTCCCAAACACATAGATGTTATACTCCAATACTATCTCAAGTAGCATGCAGATAAACGCATTCCCAAACACATAGATGTTATACTCCAATACTATCTCAAGTAGCATGCAGATAAACGCATTCCCAAACACATAGATGTTATACTCCAATACTATCTCAAGTAGCACACAGATAAACGCATTCCCAAACACAAAGATGTTATACTCCAATACTATCTCAAGTAGCATACAGATAAACGCATTCCCAAACACAAAGATGTTATACTCCAATACTATCTCAAGTAGCATACAGATAAACGCATTCCCAAACACAAAGATGTTATACTCCAATACTATCTCAAGTAGCATGCAGATAAACGCATTCCCAAACACATAGATGTTATACTCCAATACTATCTCAAGTAGCATACAGATAAACGCATTCCCAAACACATAGATGTTATACTCCAATACTATCTCAAGTAGCATGCAGATAAACGCATTCCCAAACACATAGATGTTATACTCCAATACTATCTCAAGTAGCACAGATAAACGCATTCCCAAACACAAAGATGTTATACTCCAATACTATCTCAAGTAGCATGCAGATAAACGCATTCCCAAACACATAGATGTTATACTCCAATACTATCTCAAGTAGCACAGATAAACGCATTCCCAAACACATAGATGTTATACTCCAATACTATCTCAAGTAGCATACAGATAAACGCATTCCCAAACACATAGATGTTATACTCCAATACTATCTCAAGTAGCATGCAGATAAACGCATTCCCAAACACATAGATGTTATACTCCAATACTATCTCAAGTAGCACAGATAAACGCATTCCCAAACACAAAGATGTTATACTCCAATACTATCTCAAGTAGCATGCAGATAAACGCATTCCCAAACACATAGATGTTATACTCCAATACTATCTCAAGTAGCACAGATAAACGCATTCCCAAACACAAAGATGTTATACTCCAATACTATCTCAAGTAGCAAAGATAAACGCATTCCCAAACACATAGATGTTATACTCCAATACTATCTCAAGTAGCATGCAGATAAAAGCATTCCCAAACACATAGATGTTATACTCCAATACTATCTCAAGTAGCACAGATAAACGCATTCCCAAACACAAAGATGTTATACTCCAATACTATCTCAAGTAGCACAGATAAACGCATTCCCAAACACAAAGATGTTATACTGCAATACTATCTCAAGTAGCACACAGATAAACGCATTCCCAAACACAAAGATGTTATACTCCAATACTATCTCAAGTAGCATACAGATAAACGCATTCCCAAACACATAGATGTTATACTCCAATACTATCTCAAGTAGCACAGATAAACGCATTCCCAAACACATAGATGTTATACTCCAATACTATCTCAAGTAGCACAGATAAACACATTCCCAAACACAAAGATGTTATACTGCAATACTATCTCAAGTAGCACACAGATAAACGCATTCCCAAACACAAAGATGTTATACTCCAATACTATCTCAAGTAGCATACAGATAAACGCATTCCCAAACACAAAGATGTTATGCTCCAATAGTATCTCAAGTAGCACAGATAAACACATTCCCAAACACATAGATGTTATACTCCAATACTATCTCAAGTAGCACAGATAAACGCATTCCCAAACACATAGATGTTATACTCCAATACTATCTCAAGTAGCATGCAGATAAACGCATTCCCAAACACATAGATGTTATACTCCAATACTATCTCAAGTAGCATACAGATAAACGCATTCCCAAACACAAAGATGTTATACTCCAATACTATCTCAAGTAGCATACAGATAAACGCATTCCCAAACACAAAGATGTTATACTCCAATACTATCTCAAGTAGCATACAGATAAATGCATTCCCAAACACAAAGATGTTATACTCCAATACTATCTCAAGTAGCATGCAGATAAACGCATTCCCAAACACATAGATGTTATACTCCAATACTATCTCAAGTAGCATACAGATAAACGCATTCCCAAACACAAAGATGTTATACTCCAATACTATCTCAAGTAGCATACAGATAAACGCATTCCCAAACACAAAGATGTTATACTCCAATACTATCTCAAGTAGCATAGATAAACGCATTCCCAAACACATAGATGTTATACTCCAATACTATCTCAAGTAGCATACAGATAAACGCATTCCCAAACACATAGATGGTATACTCCAATACTATCTCAATTAGCATGCAGATAAACTCTATCTGCTGAGATGTAATTTTCCCGTAATGGGTCAGATAACACTTCACCATGTTAATCCCTTCAAAATTCAGGATACATGCAAATAGGAAGACTACATCAAGTGTAACCAAAAATGAGTTCTTAGTTAGCTAGAGAGTTCCATGAATGTATACAAGTCATGCAAAAAATGTTCTCTGTCCTTCAAAACTACTTGACAGTCATCTAACACTTTTCTAAGTTGGCCATCTAGATACACAGAGATGGGTTCTGTCAGCCATCCTGCTCCCGCTGCTATTGGCCTAAACAGAGGGGATACCAGATTTTTATGTAATTTGGGGAAGCCATGTATCTGAGGAATAACTGGTTGCTGCACAGAAAAAAACTCAAAGAGTTCCTTAGTTAGAAGACACATGAACATACATTCTTTCAGTGTATTAAAAATGTGTTCCTTCATTTTATCAACAACACTTATTTGTACAACACTGTATGTAGTTGAATCAGATAACATTGAATACATAGTTTCATAACATTACTCAGAGTCTAAATCTACAACAGGTCCACCTTTGTCGGCTGGACGAATGACAATTTCTGTATTTGCTTGTATATCAATCAGTGCTTGTTGTTCTGCATTAGATAAATTACTGATATCATACCTATGTTTCCGATTAGTAAACATACTGTATATATCATTCTCACATGCTTTCAAAAACGTTTCCACATTAGGTGGCAAACCTGGTACAAAGACACTATTTTTTCTATATGGTGCTGCATCATTATTAACATCA
Organism: Protopterus annectens; assembly: GCF_019279795.1. Classification (NCBI taxonomy): domain Eukaryota; kingdom Metazoa; phylum Chordata; order Ceratodontiformes; family Protopteridae; genus Protopterus; species Protopterus annectens. Next base: position 823,192,780 of record NC_056750.1, on the reverse strand, counting down.
TTCCCAAACAACATTTTTAAAGCAATTTTGCGAGTAAATAAACACAGTTCAATCAATAAGTCACTAATGTCTGTTTGTGAGGTTGGAATAAACCCCAAACCTTTCTTCAGTAATGAATACTCTGCATCTTTCAAAACGTACATTGAAATGTTCCAAACTAATTCTCTGGGTTCAATTCCCACATCTTTTTTAAAGTTCTTGTTTGTACTGTGGCTGGTGGTTCCTTGCATTTCTGACCTCCTTGTAGCGGCTCTTGGACAAATGATTTCTTCCATTGACTCCTGAATGGGCAACCTCACAAACAGACATTAGTGACTTTGACAATGCCAGACTGATGTGGGTCTAGCATGATGATAAGGTTTTTGACATCATAATTTACAAGGTTAGATATAATGCACTCCATAGCTTTGGAAATCAGACTGGTCAGGCAACTGGGGCTATAATTTCCTGGGTCAGTGGTAGAACCGCCATTCTGTAGGGTTATCACTACTGCAGTTTACTACACTTTGGGGACAAATGTTGAAGTTAAACAATTTAAGGAGTGGCTTCATAAGGGCATGGGGACAAATGGGGACAAATGCAGAAGTTAAAAAATTCAAGGAACAGCTTCATAAGGGCATGTTTGCCTTATCTATTATGCATCTAGGTCAATTATCAGGCCACATAGAAGTAGCATTTTTAGTTTTACAAAGCACATTTAGCATGGGTTACGTTGTGATGTTTAGAGGTGTAAAGGATATGAGAATTTGTGAACTTAAGATGACTGTTGTGTGGGTGAATTTTGCTCTACATTTGTTTGCTATGTCTATGAGGTCAGAGTGTGTTGTGCAGACCTTTCAACTATACAGATTTTCACAGAATGTCCAGATTTGTGCCTCATATTTTTTGCCTGTTACTCATAAAATTGTGGTTTTCTGGCAAATAATTGCTACATCTTTGAAGACTAAAGTCAGAACATAATGACAGACATTTGAGATTCAGACTTTATACCCTTCAGAAAATTAATACTATTGCAAAACCTGTTATTCTATCAACCTTCTAAGTGTGTAAGGCTTTTTCCCCCTGTTATTTATGGCTTTTTCTGGATTTCTTGCTCTAAGAGGTTGAGAGCTATGGCATGGTGCCTTTGTAGATAAATTCAGAACACTGCTGTTGATTATTCCTTAGTTTCCTAAAGTAACTGAAGAAGGACTTATTACTATCCTTGGTTTCAGAAGCTAGTTTATGTTCATGATGTGCCTTACTAGGCCTGACAGTAGCTTTTAGTTCCTTACCAATATTCTTGATGCTTTCTTTAATACAAGGAATTTTAGATCTGCTGTATGATTTAAGAAGTGTTTTATTATTTATTTTAGTGTTTATGTAAGCTGATGCACCACCAGGGAGGTTTCCCATTGTATTTGTCTCTAGTAAAGATGGCTGAGTTGAAGCACTTAACCTACGTGGGAACCAAACTCATTTGTATAAATAACAGCAGCGTTGGTGGCAGGTCTGCTCATGTAACAAGGGAATCCAGGTTTTGCTCATGATAGAGTTTGAGGAGGTTTCCCTGTATGAAATGTCTAAATTCAGAAGTACTGCCAAAATGGCTTTAGATGTTTTTGAAAGATAAGGTTACAAGTTTATGGTCAGAGATAAGAAGGGATGGGGAAATTAGAAGGGTGGTCTTCTAGTTGGTTTAACACTCTCTTCTAAAGAAATTGTATTTATTAAGTCTAACATTTTCTGGACATACCCAACTCTGGAGGTATAGGTGCTCCAGCTTATTAAAGGGTGGTTGACATCCCAAATACTAAATGCACTTTTGGTAATGGCTAGTTCCTTAAGCACACTTAGGATTCTTATGTACTCATCAGGGGACATGGAGGATGTCCTGTGGTAGCCTATACAGTGATAGATTTGTCTTGTCCATGATAAAATGGAGTTTAGTGAATCTGATTTTTTGATTTACATGAATATGAATTGAGGTAATGTGATGCTTGAGAAATATGGAAACATCAGGTGTGAATGCATGGTAGGTGCAAAACCCAGGTATGGGTTTATATTATGTCTAATTTCCTATAATTATTTAAACTGCAATTGTTTTATTTTATTTTTGAAGAGTGTAAAATTATTGTTCTTAAAATGTTTTGTAATATTTTGGAGCTTTTCTCCCCAGACCTCAATTGAAAATGGACTTCTACCCATTCAGAATTTCCTGGTAAACAAATTTTAATAAATAAATAAACAAATGATGGTTAACGTGTTTACCTCACAGTAGTATATTTTTGTTTTGTTGGGGGGGACCAAAGTGTCTGAGCTTTTAAAGACATTCATTCCTCATAGAAACAGTTTGGACAGTTCACTTTTGCCCTCTATCAGTGTGGCAGTTGTAACTATTTTGTGGATCTCAAAGCAACACCTCCTGCTACTACACCTTTTTCTGTAATGTATATGAGGCAGGTAAAACTCTATGTACAAGAAAAAAAGGTGATAAGGCCTCTGAGAGGAACAAAAACTATTTGCTGTTGACATTACTTCTTGTGCTTGACTTCACTCTGTTCTTGAGGTCATACAATGCTATACTAACACTACTGCCTTTATTTGTTGTTTGTCTTTTCGGCTTTTCCCAGTTAGGGGTCACCACAGTGGAACTTCGGTCCGCTAATAATTGGCAATAGATTTTTTTTTTATGGTGCTGAGTTACCAGCCTGATGCCCAACCTTCAACGAAGGCATGCCCATTCTACGCATGTCTTTCGAATGCCGCTCAACCATGGGGAGGACATGCAGACTCCACACAGAAGGCACTCCAGCCGAGAACTGAACAGGAGAACCTCTTGCTGTGAGGCAACAACGCTACCACTGCACCATATTAAACATTCTAATTATGTGTGTTTATTCATTTATAATTTACTCTTCAACAGTGTCTTAATTAATATATCTCAACTCACATCTTAAACCCATTACTCTGTTATTCTCAGATACCCTGTCATACTCGTCTATAGATTATTACTTTCCCTAACATTTCTGACATGTTTATAAAATGAGTTTTTATTATATTTAGGATAAATATGCCTTTAAAATCATCAGACTATAATGCATGGCACTGCATAATTGCTAGGCTGTGTTCCAAATGTTAAATGTTTTGCAGGAAGATGACCATGTTGGACATGTGTAATCCTTACCTCCTTGGCCATTTATGTTACTTGATGAGCTATTCTTTCAGTTTGGTTTACAGCATCACAATAAGACACCAATAAATGCATTATGTGTGTGATGCCAGTAGAACTGCCTCTGAAGTTATAATGTTTAGGTTTCACACTACAGATCTGTGACATTTTTAAACCTATATTATGACTCTCTGATTTTAAACATATATACGTCATCCTGATTGACTTTTATCGTATTCCACAGTTGAATATTATCTGAGTTTCTAATCATCTAATCCAAACAAGTACTCAGCAGGGACACAACCTTTCAGTTCACAGGCTCTTAATAGTGACAAATATATGTTAGTATATGGGATCACTGGCTATTCTTTCTGTGAGGCATGGAAGGGACAAGGAAGGGGTAACTTTATGTGCCAATTGCCTTTTGCATGACAAGAATATGTTCCTTTTATCATACTAAATGGGGCAGTTCATTTAGTTCTTCAGTGTCCTGGCAAAATTTCTCCCAGTTAGTATGATTACCACATAAGATCTCTCCTGAAAACAGGCCTCTAACCTAGTGGGACTAATCCAGTCAAAAGGCCTAAATAAATGTAGTAACTACTCCAAGTACAAACAAACAAACAAATCCTATCAAAAAAACAATGACAAAATCCACTGTAACACAGACTTACAAGGGGAAGAGCTGTTTGCCTTATTAAGTAAAAGTACCTCTTCTGCATCAGCAGTGACACCCTCTACTTCCTCCTTCTCCTTAACAACAGGGCTCCATATTTTTTGTATATGACATGAAGGAACACTTGGTTCCACAGTCTCTCCTTTCCAAGTTTCTTTTATCCTGATGTCTTTTGCTTTGTCCTTGAAAGGATTGAATTTCTTCCTTTGACCTCTAGGTCCCTCTTTCTCCTCGAACACAACTGGCAACAGTGCTTTGTTGTTCTGCAACACAGAAAAAAATATTTTCTGTCTGTTGCATCTTCTGAGACTGATGGCAAAAACATAACACAGCATTCACTGATTTCTCAAGCCTGATCTTAAATCAAGGTATATGGCAAAAATCATTTCAGAAGGACTAGAATTAAGGAGTGATGTTACTTTTTTCCAAACCTTTTTATAGGACTGAAGTTAGTTGATGGTATAATAGCTTAACTTGTTTCTGTTTTCTCTATGACTATGATTAACATATTCATATAGCCTTCCTCTGCCTTGTTCTTGTGCTTTTCTGGCTCAAAGATGTCCTTTCAGGACAAGGTTAAAAGGCAATCTATCCCCCCTGCCCATAGGTAACTATATATTGGTGCTACAGAGCAAGTGTGAATTACAACAGCTGGAAAGATGAGCGATTTTCACCATCCTTTACTCTTGTTTTTCTGTTTACTTGTGGGTATATGCCATCTTTCTGGCAGTGATTTTGGGTCCTTTTTATTTTCCTTACCAGTACTCCCCCCATCAGCCTATGGCCTACTTCTCTACTGAAAAATGTCTAAACTAAGTAAGCTGCAAGAGGAAGAAAATGCATAATACCTTTTTATAATTCAGTGCTAAAGATACTCCTCTAGATTTAATAAATCCCATGTAGGAATAGCATTATTCCTACACGGGGTGAATGGTGCCTGTGTCTGCATCTCCCTTTTGACAATGCACCTTGCATATCAATGAAGGTACGCTACTGAGGGGGAGCCATGTACACAGATAGTGAATGAGTGCTAGGGGGTGGATACAGTGATCGCAGATCTGTAACATGCCCCCTACACTCTTAAAGTGCCATACAGCACTAAAAATATAAAGAAAGTGTTTTTGGACACTTATTTAATACTTTTAAGTGTAATGTCACATAGTGGGTAGGTTACAGTATCCATAACACAACTCATGCATTGCCAAAGTGCCATGCAGCACTAAAACAATAAAGAAAGTGTTCTTGGATACTTATTTAATAATTTTAGGTGTAATGTCACAAAGGAGGTGCATTACAGTATCCGTAAAACACCCCCTGCATTGTCAAAGTGCCGTACAGCACTAAATGATTCAAATAAAGTGTCCTTGCACACTTTTTCATAAGCAAATGAATGCATGTATGTCACACAGGGGATGTGTAACAGTGTCCACAACACACCTTCTGCACTTTCCAAGTGTCATACAGCACTACAATGGATAAATATTTGTGTGTTCCTGTCCATTCTAAAAATGTAGATGTAGGGGGTGTGTTACAGTAACTGTAACATACTCCCTGTACTGTCAAGAGTGCCATACAGCATGGTAATTAAATGTTATTTCCCCTATTATATCTATTTGTTATTTTTTTAATTTGTTTTTCTTTAAAGTTTAAGCATAGCTGAACATGTTTGCATGGAGCAGCGCTTTACTCACCAGTGCTTAAACATATCGAGAAGCTATATAGAAATGTATGGCTGAAATCTTCACAGCCAAGTTAGCTGAGCCATTAGAGTCACTGCTTTGAGTGAAGTAGGTGCACGGTTTGAATACCCAAACAGATCATTCAGCTTTTACATGGGAAAGCATTTTTACATTAATTTTTATTTTATCTATTTATGTAGTTATTGATATTTGTTAACCAAGGTAGTGTAGCTGGTGCAGATTCCCAGTGTACATGGAGGTATGAGGTGAAATCCACCATTTCAACACAAGTGCCCAATACAGTACAGTCACACCCCAAGGTAATGTGATTAAAGTACATAGGGGAGGTAATGTAAAGTAAAATACATGCACTTAATAATAATGTAACAATAATGAGCAATTAATGTACCTTTTTAAATGAAAAATCTTGTTTACCCTTAGCTAAGTTTTGCTAAGCCAAGTAATGCTTAAACAGGACCTGTCTCATCAATACTTAGCAGTGCTTAGCTCAGTTTAGCCGGTTTGAGCATTGCTAAGCAGTCCCCTTCTAAGCAGTTCTCAGCTCAGCAAATTTGTACATCACTAAGTACTGCCAATCATTTGCCATTTTAAGCACTGCTCAACTAAGCTTAGAAGGTTTGCACACTGCTGAGCTGTGCTTAGCATTTTTTAAAATGGTCAAATGGCAGCAAAGGATGGGAAAATGGTCTTATTTAAACCACACAGGTGGGAATTCAGGCAGAACCTGTTAGAGTTTGATCCGTGCAGGAACTGTGGCAGATGCTGGAGAGGGACCGCACTTTCAGGTGCAGCGCTGGGGCATATTGGAGTCCAGGGTCATGGCTTGGGTCCTTGTTAAGAACCATGATGACAGACTGCTGCAAGGCCAGTACCAGGATTCAGAATACAAGTCTGAGGCCTGGGACCATCTGGTGCGTGAGCTTACCAATGCCACTGGAATCCCCCACACTGGTGAGCAGGTCTGTCATCATTATGATGACCTGAAGCAGAGGAAGGTGGTGCTCTTGGCCCAATGGATCCAAGATGCTCTGGCCTGGAATTTCCCAGAAGTTTGTAAGTATATCAACTGGTCATTTATCAAATTGTATGAATATCTGATAGACAGGTATGCATAATGGTGTGTTTTCCCCCCACAGCTGCAGAGGAGAAGGCTTATAACATTGAGGCCCATGCTGGATACCTGGTGTGGCTGTGCCAACAGTGCGATGAGTACAGATCTATCTTGCAATATATAGTACAATAAATAAGAAAGTGTAATTGTCTACTGACATTCGGTATAGTGTGGTCTGAGTGTACTAAATAAATGTGTTGTTAGACCCACATTGATATAAGTGACTAATGCCAGGTACTCTGCAATACAGATGAAGACAGCAAACAAGCTACTATTGAAAGAAAGCCAATAATGTAGTAATAGTGTGTAGGAATGACATAAGTATGTACAATATGAATACTAAGGATCTGGTAATAAAGTACACTGTGATTGATACTGTGAAGGTAAGAAATGACATGCATTCATCATCTACAGGATGTGCAGTACAACTGAATTTAAAAAAATTGAATGTAATAAACCACTGTGTCATGTCACCCTCAATAAAAGTTACTTACACAAACTGTTATGTTTATTCTGGTCTGTTGTTGAAGAAATATAACTGTACAGGTGCTACACAGCAAATATGGCTATAAGACCATGGATTGAGTGAGGTTTGGCTGATAACCAACTGTTATGCTGAACTGTAGATGTGGAGCTGTAAAACAAGATACAATGAAATTTGATATATGTTCTCCACTAAGATTTGAACCTTTAATAGTAATGTGTAATGTATTATAGTGTGTTTCCTGCAGCATTGTCTTGTGTTAACCTTTGCATTTCAGCTATATGTAGTCCTGAATATAGGTAGCAGTCCAGTGCCCTGCTATGGTCTGTACAGATCACATATATTAACATCCACTAAGGGTTAAATGTGTACACCTGCATTCAAAGTATTAATACACAGTTTACTATTTATCATGCATGAATCTCATGCATGTATGTTCAACTGTCACTACAGTCTTCTGTGACACTCTACTTATATTACAAGCTCAGACTTTGTAACCAATTGCATTTTAGGCAGAAATCAGTCAAACAGCCAATAGCAGTGGCCCAGTTGCTCAGTGTGATAAGAAATAGATATACTGCTCATTTGTGCACATACAGACCACAGTTTGAATGCAGGGACTGGTACTAAGATGTGTTTATAGTGTTTATAGAAACAGTCAGGTAATGTTAACAGACATTTTCTCCACATGGCTTACAGGTAAATAAAATTAGCTGTATGAAGGGTATACTAATAAACTCCGTACAAATGTACTAATGTCCAACCCCATGCCTACGAATAACAGCAGGATAGGTATATACACCATGCACTCTTCCCGATGCATGTCTCTCAAGCTTCATGCTGCCACGGCTAGTGATCACTGTTGCCAACAACCTTGGACACAGATATAAATCCAGTTGAAGTATGCCAGTAGCCCACTCACACAACACCAGTGCAGGGTACACCTTGTTTGTCATGTATGCAACCCTGACATGTGCAAGTTCCCTCTAGTTATGTCCCTAGAGTTTTCACAGCTTGCCCCATACCATTCCAGGTTGACAGCTTAACAGTAGGGTTACCACCTGTCCCACTTGGTGAGGGACAGTCCCTCTTTGGGCAGTTGCATCCTAACATAAAATTGTAAAAATGGCAAATGTCCTGAGATTTTAGGACAAAATTATTTCCTATATTTTATGTAATAGTTGCATAAAAGTTAATCTGTATCTAAAATACCTAAATGTTATAAGAAACAGAATGCTACAAGAATAAGCTTTTATTTAGGCAAAAAAGTAAAGTTCTAATCTTTATACTGACTGTGGGTATGTGTCGGCCTGTAAAATCTGATGTTTGTACCAAAAATGTCCCACTTTGGCCATTTGAAAAGGTGGCAAACCTACTTAACAGGTATGTATGTGTTACAGAAGCTATAGATGTAAAGTAAGGGCAGACCTGTAGAGTATTGAGCAGTACTGTTGTGAAAAAATATAGCCTATACAGTTGTTAATGGACTGTTTTTCTCGCCCCCCCCCACCCCTTATCTGCATCACTAATTATTATTCATATACTATGGGTATGTTGTTTTTAAAACCTAATGTTGGGACTTGTGTTGCATTATTGTTCACATATTTTAATGGTTGCATACTAACATACCTTGTTCAAATTCCACTGTTGGTGGCCTGTTGCCATAACTGTTACTGGCATGCTGTTACAATAATGACTGTTATTCCATTTATGCATGTGTTCTGTTTAATATGCAATTTTTTCAATTCTATTGTTCTGGGTTAATTGGAACACCCATGCATATTGTTATCACTAACGTTGAAATGTTTTGTTCATGACAAACCAATACACTTTGACAAACTTCTACACCATAGCACGTTTGGGTAGGCCGATCCCGTCTGATCTACCATTACTGTGTTCCCAGGGGGTCTGGCATGTCACAGACACATTCCCCGAGCTCTGGGGACAGCCATCACATATTGTCCAACTGGTGTCTGGAAATACACATTTGTGTGTCAGGGGGTCTACATCTATGAGGCACATGTACACATTCTGCAAACATCCGGGTACTGCAGATGTCAGACAGCTACGAGGAGGACACATTACACCACATATACACTGCTCTCAGTTATTGTGTAGCACAGATGTTGCTGGAATGTCCACATGCACTTGTACTACCACTCACCTATTTTTTTGGATGCAGGCTGGTTGACATGGTACTAACATGCTGCCCATAGGGGACACCCAGCAGTCGATGACATTGATGGGTGTGAACACATAACACAGTATGTCACACCACTCAGGCCATATCTTCTAGTCCTAGTGCCATATCACATTACTAAGCTATGGGCCCTGAGCAGTCATATGCCTAAGCCAGATGTTAGCCCATGTGTATGCAAGGCAACATCTGATTCCCCTGTCCAACAGGGACACAGGCTCTATCCCAAGGGTGTATGTGCAGTTTACCATCCGGCTATCCAGGCTACACCTGCAAAGGTATAAATAGCTACTCTGCCTGATGTGGATAGGGTGTCCATTCCACCACAGGCTGATTTTGTGGGACACACATCTGAGCTACCAACAAGGCCACTTCATGTCACACACCAGATTGAGGGTGTGTGAGTGTGTGCGTGTGTGTGTGCATGTGTGTGTGTGTTTTAACAGAGTGGAGCATGTCACAGCAATGTGGAGTCCGTAACTGCCTTGCATGCCACACTAAGGTCACCCATGAGGATTATGTATGAAACTGGGTAGAGGGTTGGCCTTATGGCCTATTGCTGCTTGGTACATGTGTGCTGGTCTGGTATTCCCTGTTGGGGAACCTCTGTGATGTTCCCAGCTGCTGCATGCGCTGTGTGATGTGAATGAGAAACAGGGAATTATAAACATTAATGGTCCTAATTAGGGGGGATGCAGGGATGTTTATACCCCATGCCTCATGATGACAAACCCTTATGTATGACATGGGCCATGTAGAAGGTTTATCTGACAATGGAAGCAACATTGTGTTGACATGTCATGCTGGCAAAGACTTGTGTCCACAGCACACAACTGATTTTGTGCCTACATTGTTGTCTGTACTGTCATAATATGTGGTGACATCACTCTCCCCACAGGGGTTAACACTACATGTCCTGGTATGTGGTCTGAGGCCATGTATCTGGCAACAGTCATGTATCTGTGTGATATCCTCCTAGGCAGATGTCCATATCAGTAGGGAATCCAGTGACAGCACACAGCATGTAGTCATCCACAGACATGGTCTGACATAGGTTAATGACTGTTACATACACCTCAGGTGTGTACATTACACATAAGAGGACCAAACATGGAGCAACATGTTACACACCTACTTATGGGTGAACCACATAAGGTGCATTTCTCTACGTGGAATAGGTGGGTCATGTCAGTGTGCTGGTGTGCTACCCCTATGGTAACATATGGTGTGATGCATACTTGGTAGTGTTATATTTATGATGGCCATATGAGCTATACTGTCACATAGTTTGTCTAGCTCAAGGTAGGCATTTTGCAGTGTCACCCCCCATCCATGGCTTTGGTGACTGTGTCATTGAGGTCACCTGAGTGTAGCAGACATGAACCCTTCATTGACAAAGCCTAAGTGTGCATAATGGACGGTGTCCAGGTCGCACATGTCCTTATTAATGGGGTTCACTTGAAACTGTGCTATGGCCTTGCAGAATAGCCTAGTTAGGCTGCTGTGTCCATCATGTGACTGAGTGGGAGATGGCCCACCTTAGTCTAATGGGGTGACAGTGGTCGTCCATGAAACAGATGGGACAAAGGCAGTATTCATTCCTCCTTTGAATACGGTTCCTTATGGTGTTGCAAGGTTATGCTTTGGGTCACGTATGATGCATCCTGTGATGTTATAGGCTCCCATGGCAGATGTGATGTTATAGGCTCCCATGGCAGATGACTATCACATGGCAGTGGTGACCTGTTCCCCAAATGTAAGAGATGGGAGACATACTGTGGATATCCTGATGTACTCATGGGGAACACAGTGGGTGCAGCCTACACCGACTCTGTCAGACATCTGGTATGCAATAACAGCAGCAGTGGTATAGCTGGTGTCCCTGAGCACCACAAGGGAGCAGCTGCAGCATATGTGCAGTAGGAGAGATGACTGTGTGTAGTCAATGTAGAACATGTAGGCTCTGTGTTTGGTTTGCAGATTTGCAGGACTCATGTACACCCTAAAGAGACATTGCTCCAAAATGGACACCTGCCCCTACTTTGTCTCAGACAGCGGTATATCATCCCTGTTATGGACAGTATGTATTGCGCATGTCCACCAGACAGGAGTACATATCCTAACAGAGGATATGTAGGCTTGTGGGGTATACTTGACTACATGCTTCTGTACAAATGCACATATGGCACTTGTGTGTATATGTGTAAATTGGTGCCAGTCCTTGATAATGGTTTGTAGCCTGTGAGGGTGTGTATACCACCCAGGAGGATGTATTCCATGTTGAAGGTGTATATATGGCTGCTCTAGGTGGATGGGTATTGTGGGAGATGGTGACTGCAAATGTGACTACATGACAGTTGGTTTGCCATGGAGGATGACACTGTAGGGATGTGGCAGTGTTAACCTGTGTTGTGTAATGTCAACTGCAGTGCAGCTTCACCTCATGTGGGGGTAGCCTCTGGCCACACCAAGGTGTTCCTACATCCACTGATGATGGCTTACTGGCCATTTTTGTGCTGGCATGGGTACATCTTACAATGTATGTTAGGGTCGTTCAACTGACCCAAGATCAGGGTACAGACCCAACTCCGAATATAGTTGATGAAGTCCATATAGGCAGAATGGGCTTCCTGGTAACATGTGGTGGCTGATAGCTAGCTGTGATTTGAACAGGTTTGTGCTGGAACTGGTGAACTGCCCCTGCAGTGTCCCCTGTGCATGTTACTGCCTGTACAGCATGGTGGTGTGCATGTGTCTCATATATATGGAAACCCCATGTCCCATGGCATTACTGGCTGCACTTTGGCTTCTGCATGTATGACAGGATGGTTGACCATCAAAGGCTGGCACATTTGAGCCATGGTCTGTGTGACTGCACAGATGTCTGCAGCCCCAGGGTTAGGAATGGTTGCAATGAGGGCAAAGTCATGTCTACACCTCTAGCATTTATCAGCATGGCCTTCAATGTGAGCTGCACTGACACTTGTATGTTGGTAGTGATAACTTCACCAGCATTACTAATCGAGTCACTATGGGGCTGGCGGCAACCACTGATGCATGAAGACCTGTGAAGACGGATGGAGGCCTTCTCTCACAGAGCATCATGGACTGTTTACCACATCACCCCAAACTCACTGGTACTGGAGCCCCTGGAATAACACAGGAGAAATGTGGACAAGTTAAGGACAATCACACCCTGATTGCATTGCAGCATCTGTCTTGGTGACAGGATAATTCTGCATAACGCTATGGACATACCTGGCTGGGGCACATAACCTGTGTGCACACTCATGTCTCACAGCATATAGTCCGAGGTTGTACATGTCATGTCAGGTCAGGTACACCAACATGTACTGTGGCAGATCCATGACAGCACCTATTGGTGAGAGACAGTGTTTATGCAGTATGGCAGAATCTTTCACCTGACCAAAAGTAACTGTGACCATCCACATGCACAGCCAGGTCAGAGGCACACCAGTGTGTCTCCAGTGGAGTCTCCTATGTCTAACATGTTTGACATGGGTTGACACCTGTGTGGCTGTGGGACACAAGTGTATGGCCATGTGTGTTATCTGCTGTTTATGGCTGTGGCTTTCATGTGTGTCTTTGCCACAGAGATCCCCTTTGTTTGTGAATGTGTATGCTGAGGACCACTGCAGATGTTTGTGTGTGTTATATAGATGTGTAAGATGTACTGATTGTGTTGACAGCCTGTTTGGGGACAGATATGTGCCATTGACAGGCAGAGAGCATAGACTACAGGTTCCTACAGTCATTCCAACTCTTACACAGTGTGTTCCTTGGTGGTGTTTGTAGATGGCTGTCCATCCGTGTACATTAGGCAGGTGCTACACGATGCCAAGACACCAATATCAAGCACACTAGCTGGGGAAACTGTAGGACATTGTCCAGCCATATATTCCAGAATCTGAAGGGGGAAGGCCAGGGAGACCTGAGAGGTGGGCCTACAGACCAGGTGATTACTAATACAGTAGGAGGCTGACACCACATTGGGCCATGTAGACAGCCTATGACCAAGAAGTAATAGGTGCAATAGCTACTTGTAGTATAAAACCTCATAGCACATGCAGCAAATAGCATGAAACATCAGGATCAGGGGGAAACGTATGCTGTAATGCCAGTATGTTGCTGATACCCACAGACATCCTGTGCTGGTAAATGGTGGGGGTATGATGTGGGAGTTAGCAGTAGATAGTGCTAGCAATAGTGGATGTGCAGGGTCTGTACATAATGGTGATCTGTGTATGCAGTCCTATGATGTGTTCCCCTGTTCATATCTTTCAGGTGGGATGTACAGAAAATGCAACCCCCCCCCCTTTTCAGAAGCCGAGACCACCACAATCATTGATGCCCTGTGACTCCATCACTGGATACTGTTGGAAAGGAGCCACTAAAACCTGGAACAACATGCTGCCCTGTGGGCAGAGGTGGTATCAACAGTCAATAATGTGGGCCACCGGAGCAGGAGCTACAGACAGGTCCGACACCATGCCACTGATCTCATACACCATGCATGGCAAAGGGCTGCAGCTGTGGCCAGGAACTGTGCTGGCACAGGTAGAGGGCCTGTTACACAACCACCACTCCCAGCCACAGAGGTGTTCCTAGCAAACCTGGTGTCAGCCACCAGCTCACAGGAAAGCATCAGTACATATGTCATTGAGGTGGGTGGCACACCATCCAGGTAAGCCTCCAGTATTCAACATGTTAATATTGTAGCATTCCCTAGTGGCAGCCTCTGCATACCTGTACATATATGTCAGGTCAATCTGCATCTGTGGTTGGGATTTTGTAATGCACACATGTGCACACATATTGTGAATGTCAGCAATTTGGGTAGTATCACAGCTTGTACTGTATATGTTGATAAATGCACATATTATCCTGTACCATGGTCATACGTGTGTGTGTGTGCTGACAGCAGCTCTCCCCCACAACTCCATAGGTACTTCTGGTGTGGCTGGGGAACATCAACCTGTAGCTGGTGAGTGTGAACTATCATGTTATAGGTCATCTATAACCTAGGCATGTTAAGGGCTGCCAGTTTGCAATGCACACAACTGTTAAGTGTAACCATATTGCAATATGTTCCATGTTCACTTTTGATGGGGTTCACTGCAGTGCATCACACTGGTAATCACAGTAGCATATTTGCAGGAGGTGTAACATATTCCCACATAGTTTGGTTTAGGTGTAACCACTGTGCTATACATGGGTGCATTACTATTGTGTACATGGGTGATCTGTGTGTTATGTGTGTTATCACATACTCCAACTTCTCATGTATCTCACAGATGTATAGTACTAGCAACATTAACTGGACACCATGTTGTTGAGGGTCTGTCTGGAGTGTGTCTCTGATGTGGTCAGATTGTGTGTTGTGCATGACATCAATCAGAAGGTGTGGTCTGTATAATGCCTTTGTGGCACCTCACGTGTGTGTGCGTGTGTGTGTGTGTGTGTGTGTGTGTGTGTCTGTGCAGGAATTAATGTAGTCATGTTGTCTTCCCCTCACAGTTGACCATGGGTGTCGGAGTGTGTCCCCCTCACAACCTGATGTCAGTGTCTCATCGGACACTGATGATGATGGTGGCCATTGTGAGGCACAGCTAAAGTTGTTGGGGGCTGACTGTCACATTGTTTGACATCCCACTTCCATCCCAATGTCCCTGCACACTGACAGTATGCCCTCACATACCCAGTCCCCAGCAGCCACAGATATTGGGCAGTCGGAGAGTGGTGGCATCAAACAGGGTAGTCTGGTGACTATGGCATCTGAGACTGTAGGCACTAGCCATAGCCAAAGATCTGGTGAGGTCCCACACAGGCAGATTGACAGGGGTGCTTGAAGGAGGTCTGCTGCACATCCAGCCCCTGTTAGAGATGTCACAGCATGTGTCACCGGATGCATGTTTTGGTCCATCATAGAGGCACAGGCACATTGTGAATGATACACCAGATGGATGCTCAGGGTCATAGATGCAACACTGCCTGGCATGCATGACACCCTCCATGGTGGCATTGGTGATGCCTTACATCATTTTGCTGATGTAGTGGATAGATGGTGGGGTGAGACATTGCCAATCCTTATCCATGCAATGTCTATGCTTAGACATGTGGTGAGAGTAGGGAGTCAAACCCGTGGACGTAGGTCAGCAACATCAGCTGACAGCTAACATGGTCCTGTACACTCACACTCCCGTAGTGGCAGTACCACCAGCACTAATGAAGGGAGGGTGCTGTCCACACCACAACATGGCAGGCCATGGGCACTTGGTCCTGGGTGGTCCTGTGAGGGGCACAGAGCCAGCAGACACTGGTCACCATCAGGAGATAGTACCAGATCTGGCCTTGGGCATGGTTGTGCCAGTGCCACTCCTGGTGGAACCAGTTTCTATGTTCGTGGCTGAAGACAGTCAACTGTACATTCTGCCATGTACTTTCCATAGCTGTTCAACATACCCTCATGTAGGGCTAGCACATGGATTGACTGTGCATGCACACACTCACACATCACTGTAACATGCAGGTCACCGACAGATGCACACAGCTCCTCTCCATGGCTCAGCTGACCAGCACCCCTTCAGACACACACACATGATGTCAACTGTATCTTACAGCCTAGGCCTTTGGCAATGCCACCCCACACCCTGTGCATGTGATGATACCTGTGCCACATCCCTGTTATCCATACCATCGATGCAGGGACATGCTAATATGTGTCTGATGCACAGGGTGAATCTAGCACAGGTAATGGTATTTTGTAGTATAGTAGTCTTATGCCTTATAAGGTACTGTCTGCTGCCAACTGTCATGCGTATGCATCAAAGTGCATGCACCTTTGTGCCACGATGCTTTATTGCTGTTAGTACCGCTGACTGACTATTGTCTCACAGACCTTATTCTGTTTCTGTTCCAGGTGTATGCTTGTCAGAGTCACGGTGAGCTGCTGCAATTACAGAAGCTCAAGATGGCGGGGTGGCAACACAGACACCTTTTCATCACCAAAGTATGTGTGGAACAGTGTGTGAGTGACGATGGGGACACACAGTGTAACCTTGCATGCATACCCCTTGACACAGCAAGCTAATCCTGATACATGTCTCCTGGGTGTTCCTTAGGATCACAGGTTCATAGTTACAGAGGAGGTTACTTGAGTACTGGACCTGGGTCCCTTATTTCACCCTCAGAACAATCAATCAGCACCTGTTGGCCATGACATTGATGGACACATGTTGGAGCCCTGGGACAAATGTTTGTTTCTTTTTTCCCATCCACTCAACCTTAAAGCAGTTGATGAGGGTCTACATGGTACTGTGTTTGGCATGTTTGGGAAGTGCATTCATGAGACAGGGTAGCCTCTGGCTGACAAACCTGTCTCTCCATCAGCTTTTTGTGCTGTGTCATATGTGATTCAGGCCTGTCATGCTGGTAATGTGCACAGAGTTATACTCTTGTATATGAGGCAGCTGTTGAAAGGCTAATCACAATGTTGCCATCTAGGCATGCCACAGACACCTGTGGACAACCTGACCGATAGCCACTGAGGCAGTACTGATTAGAGGCTGTCTGTGTGGAACAGGTGTTGAGGGTTATGGATGACTTTTGTGGGTGTTAACATAGCCTTTACAGTTTCTGCAGATGTCTGCATAGGTGCATAGCAGATCGGCCATGCTGCTAATGTATTGTTGCACTGGCTGAGGACTATTCAGAGGTAATGTCCACTTTTTGTCTGGATGCAGTCCATTTACCTCTGTGGTGAACCACATACAAGCCTTTTCTGACCACTGCCACTACTTGTTGCCTTGAATGCAACATTCTTAGAATGCTGAGTACCCAGGTTTATCATTGCTGTGCGTGTGTTTATGGGGTTGTTGTTGATGTGGGAAATAGTGGGGCCATGTACTTGCCATATGGCATGATGACACTGTTGTCTGCATTCAGCTTGAGGCCAGGACCTTGGCACCCTTCCATACCCTCTGCATGTCTCATTGCAGTGTGCTAACAGCTGTTTGTGGCTCAATGACAGACTGCACACTACTTACAGTTGACACAGCCTTATGCAGTACCTACATATGTGTGCTGGCAGTTAGCATTCATGCCTAGACACATGTGGGTCATTGGGGGCAGCAGGTAGTCACAGGGCCTTCACATGTCTACATATTGCATGCACATAGGTGACACAGATTGTGGTTGACACCTTATCAAATGTGGACTGTGGGACATGTCTTATACTAACGTGATAGTTGGCAGGACATATCATACCCACAGCAAGTGCAACACACAGGATGTCCTTTGGTTTGCTAATATGACAGTTTCTTTGTGTGACATTACCTTAGCTTATGCTATTTGTCATGGTTTTGTAACTTCTCCAAGTCTTTTGGTTTTCTAATACCATGACGGGAATGGACCCCATTCCTGAGTCAAAGTACGATTAAAGTTCATGAAATTAGTATTGCTTCACTCTTTGATGTTAGCCAAAAGTGTTCTTCGCAGCACCCGCAATGTGCCCAGTAATGACTCCTTCTGCACTTCGTATGGTGTTACATGAATTGGTAACAAATCTAAATATGATTGTAAATTCTTTTTTATAAGACCAGTTCCTCCTACTACTATTGGAACTGTCTAGGTATCTTTCTTCCACATGGCTCTCATTTCTGCCTGCAGATCAAGGTATTTTATGACTTTGTGTCTCTCTGTATGCAAGACACTGTAGTCACTAGGTGTGGCGATTTCAATGATCAATGCTACTTTTGTCTTCTTTTCTTGGACCACTATATCTGGTTTTCTAGCATCTATCTTTTGGACTGTTGATATTGGGTGATCCCATGTGATGTAAACTTCATCATTTTCTATGATTCTCTGTGGCTCATGTTTCCATTGTTTTTCAGCCACTTCAATACCATAATGTTTGCGCAATCTCCAGTGTAACAATCTTGCCACATTATTATGCATTTCAGTATACAGTCCCTCTGCCATTAGAGTCTCGCAACCAGCAATAAGGTGCATGACTGTTTCCAATTCGGTTCCACAAAACTTACATATGTCTGTTTCTCCCACATGTTCACTGGACTTCACCAGTGTGTACATAGCCCACTATCTTGGGCTGCCAATATTAACCTTTCATTCTTGATGTAAATTCACCTCTCCTTAACCATTCCTGCATTCATTCTTGATCAACATGAGGCTCTTCTAGAAGTTTTCTATACTTGCAACTATATTTATGTTTTTTTCCACATTTCTTGCCTTCTCATCTGGTCCTTCACCTTATATTCTTTCTTCTGTTTTTTAACACATTCAGTTGCTACCTGTTTTTTATCCACTTCTGGTTTATTTCCATTCTTGCTTGGCATTGATATGCTTCTGCTAAATTAAGTAGGGATGTCATCTTAGATTTATTCTCCTCATGTTTCAAAACGTTCACTGCATTTGGATCTTGTGAGGTCAGTAGACATGTGTGGAGTCCCACGAGTGCAGATCTATACATGTAATCAATTTCAAGGATGTCCATCCCTCCTTCAGAATGGGGAATATATAATCTTGGTATACACTGATTTTTACAAATCAGCTGGTGAGCATGAAGCATCCTTCTTGTTTTAATATCCAGTCTATCCAACACTTTTTGGGGCCAGTCAATCACTCCAAAACTATAAGTTAGGACAGGAAGAGCAAATTGATTTATAGCTTGGATTTTTTTCCTAGGTATCAAAGCTGTTTTCAGGTTTAAGTCTTCTAAAGTTCTCCTTACTAAGCTTTATTCGCATTTGTTAATATTTTATTGCTGATCCTTCATCAATTCCCAAGTTTTTATACACCCCCTCTTGCTCAAATTCTTTTATATCATATTCTTGTCCCAAACTGATGTTTTCCTGGTGCTGCAATTTTCCTTTTTTAAAGGTTGATTTTGCACATTTATCAAGACCAAATGACATTCCAATATCATCTGAAAAATTTTGACAACCTGCAGCTTGTGCTTTCAATTCCTCATCTGATGAGCTATACAATTTTAAATCATCGACAAAGAGAAGATGTGAAGTCATTAGATTTTGTTGTTTTCTAGAAGCCAAATTATAGCCATGGCCTAAGCTGCTAAGTAAGCAGCTTAATGGATTAATGGCAAGGCAGAATAGCAACAGTGACAGAGAGTCACCATGGAATATCCCCCTTTGGATTTTTATCCTTGGGATAATAATCTGTCTTTTATTATGGCTTAATTGCAAAGTGGTCTGCCACTGTTTCATGGTTATTGTAATGTAATCAATCAGTGTAGGATGTACCTTATACATTTTTAAGCACTCTTTTATCCATGAATGTGGGAGATACTTCCCTTTCTTACAGTTCTCCACTATAACTTTATTTAACAACAAATAATCCTTTTTTCTATATGACTTTCTTTTACTGCCCTTTTGTTCTACTGCCATAATTGAGTTTTCTTCTAAATGACTATAAACTCTGTCAGCGTCAATCCCCGTGTATAGTTTATACGTCGTTGGAAGTCAAGTTATTGGCCTATAATTTTTAGGGTAGCTTGCAGGTTCACTCTTAAGTAAGAGCATTGTTTTTCCTGTTGTTAACCAGTGCGGTGTCTGTTTGGGGTGTGCATATAAATAGTTCTTACTCATGGCTAGATCCTTGTGTAAAGAAGTTAATACTTTAAGCCAAAAGTTAGGTACTGCATCTGGGCCTGGGATTTTCAAATTAGAGGCTTTTCTCAACTTTGTTTCAGTCTCTCTGGTTGTTATTTCATCCCATTTCATATCCTGTACCTTTAAACTTCTTATTCTTTCTTTTATTTCTTCTATCCATTTAGCATCTTTATGTTCCACAGGATCTTCATAGATACTTCTCCAAAATGCATCTACTTTCGCTTTTTTCAGCGGTCTATCAATTCCTTTTATCTTATTTCCCAATTCTCTATAAAACTTTTTGGGTTATCAGTAAATTGCTTATTTTGTGTTTTCCCTTATATTTATCTTTGTATCTTCTGAGTCTGTCCACCAGTTTTGAAATTTTTAGTTTGTCATCTCAAATAGTGCACAATAGATCCTGGTCTGTTCTAATACTGCAGATCACTTTTATCACATTTATCTTTCTTAATATTTTTGTTGATTTGTTCCCTCTTCTATAATCTTATAACAATGATATTTCTTGTCTTAGCTGCTTTATAGTTTTCTCTGTTAGATATTTCCATGATGGTATTCACTTTTGCCCCCTTTTCCCTCACTACCGTATGTTCCTGTGGTAGAATTTTATCAGTTATTAATTTAGCAGCACAGTAATATATCCTGCTTACTTCTGTTATATCGCATGGGTCTCTATGGACAGTCCTAATTACTGTGTTCATTTGTTTTATCAAGCTTCTGACTTTTGGGGTTTTAACCTTCTGCAGTCTATTTCTCTCATTGATCTTGACAATCATGACATTAAGGTGCTTCTGATGTGCAATAACAGCTCTATGCAATTAGTAGACAACTTTATGAAATGTTTGCTGTCCTACACTCTGGGGACCTCTGTATTGCTTGAGTTGTTGTAACAGGTCACTCCTTGCCAAACATGGACTGTAACCTGCAGGGTGGTACAGATAGGGGCCATACCTCTCATCTCTACATATTTCTGCAGAATGTCCTGATTTTTGTCACATATTTTATTTGCGTTTGTCACCAAATTGGTGGAAAATCATGAAAGACTAATATTAGAGATTGATGACAGATATTGGCATGTCACAACTCATACCATTTGGAAAATGCATTCAAATGCACAACCTTTAATGGTATCTGCTTTCCATGCATGTCACAGCAATATGTGAAGGTTGTGTTCAATGTTTGGCCTTTGCCCCACTTTTCTGTATGGCTTTAACCACTTTTCTGTATGGCTTTAACCAGATGTCCTCTCATCTCTACATATTTCTGCAGAATGTCCTGATTTTTGTCACATATTTTATTTGCGTTTGTCACCAAATTGGTGGAAAATCATGAAAGACTAATATTAGAGATTGATGACAGATATTGGCATGTCACAACTTATACCATTTGGAAAATGCATTCAAATGCACAAACTTTAATGGTATCTGCTTTCCATGCATGTCACAGCAATATGTGAAGGTTGTGGTCAATGTTTGGCCTTTGCCCCACTTTTCTGTATGGCTTTAACCAGATGTCTTTCTTTGAGGGGTTGAGAGATATGCTGGTGGCAATAACACAGACTGCTGCAAGGGGCTATACATGCACACACACACACACACACACACACACACACACACACACACACACACACACACACACACACACACACACACACACACACACACACACACACACACACACACACACACACACACACACACACACACACACACACACACACACACACACACACACACACACACACACACACACACACCTCTACCTCCCTAGTTTTACATGTGATAGTGCTATATACATAACACAAGCACCAGAGAGCTACTATAGTTTTGCAGTGTCTGACACTACTATTCAGGTGGGTGACAATTGCAGGGGATGTTAGGATTGCCAATGGGGGGTTAACAGGCCCTTAACATGGTAGAACCATCTCAAACACATACACACTGCTGCATGGGGATATGCACTGAAACACACATGCACGCAGAGTTGACACTTTTCAGATTAGAACACCTACCTATCTTGTTATGTACAATACAGACTGACATGACTATTGCATGTGCCACAGCACCTTTGCATTATAAAATGTGTAACTGTGCTTCTAAGGTGGATGACATCTGTAAGGGCCCTGATTAGATTGGCAATGGAGAAGTTAACAGGGTGGAACAGGCACACAAAATGGTATAACCATCGCATACAGACTGGCAAGACAGCCACAGGGGATATGCATACAGAAATACATGTAATCACACAGTTGTCAATAGTCAGATTAGAACATCTACCTATCTACTTTTATGTAGTATAGTGCTACGTACATATCACATGTGCCATGAAGATTATATGCCATGGGCATCACTCATATCCTCTTAGAGCAATTAATCTTGAGAATGCCTTCATGAATGGTGGGATAACCCCACCCCCCCAAAACAGGGACACTTCTCACATATTGCTCTTACAAACCTAGACAAATGATAGCGTAACAGGTTTTGCATCAGCATGTTTCAGAAGGGTATGACATCTGAAGCTGACATGTCTGTCACTATTTGTGATGTCAACTGTCACACATTTGCCAATGATTTGACAAAAAATCCCATTGTTATGAGACATGGTCTATATATATGTTGCAAACATCTGGACATTCTGCATACATCTGTACAGATGAGTGGTATGACATATAGAGTTTAAAATGGTGCATCTAAGGTGGATGACATCCATAGACCCTTTAAAGTAATGCCATTGGGAAGAGGTCAGCAGGCCTTAAAATGGTATAACCAGCACACACAACAGCTATAGGGGATATGCTTCACACACAAACACACACACGCATATACAGTACTACAGTTGGCTGCATTGAGATTCAAACCCCTTCCTATCTAGCTGCATGTGCTATTATGATACCTACTTATCGCATGCGCCACAGAGCTTATAGGCTTAAAAAGTGTAAAACAGTGAATCTAAGGTGGATGACATGAACATGTCCTGTAAAATAATGATATGGGTGGGGTTACCAGGGTGGGACAGGCCTCAAAATGGTACAAACAACACACACAGGGATATGCTTCACACACACAGTATCACAGTTGCCAGTATTGAGACTAGAACTCCTACCTATACAGTTTTCTGTACTGTAGTGTCATGTCATTATCATGTGCGCCACAGAGATAATATAACAACAGACTGTCCAATGGTGCTTCTTAGTTGAATGACATCAGCAAGCCTTGTAAAGTAGGGCAATGGGAGGTTTACTGGGTGGAAAAGGCCTCAAAATGCTTTAACCTAGAAACACCACACAGTAGGTAGTGCTGTGATTAGAACTCCTACCTATATAGATGTATGTACTACAGTGCTACGCACTTATTGCATGCACCACAGGGCTTACATGGCTGAAGAGTGCTCAAAGGCACTGCTAAGGTGAATGACATCAGCAGACTTTGTAAAGTAGGGCAATGGGGGTTTACTGGGTGGAAAAGGCCTGAAAATGCTTTAACCTAGAAACACACACACACACACACACACACACACACACACACACACACACACACACACACACACACACACACAAACGCACACACACGCACAAGGCAGGTGATGTGAGATTACAACCCCAACCTCACTACTATTACACAATAGAGCTCACCTTCGTACTGGCATGTGCAACTGGTTACAATTGATATGCAAATGTCTGCATCAGGACATCACTCTATGCCTTTTATGGTCTCTCTCTCTCTCTCTATCTGTATGTCTCTCTCTCTCTCTCTCTGTCTGTCTCTGTCTGTCTCCCCTGTATTTGCCTGTCTATAATTGATATATTTGTATATGTTACATATATATATATATATATATATATATATATATATACATATATATCACACTCAACAGATGCAAATATATCACATATGTGCCACCTACAGATAGCTGAGGGCAATCCTTTCTGATGGGGTTGGGGAGAGACAGTTAAGGTGTACATAGCTGTTTGTATGCAAGGACATATATGCACAACACAGTTGTATCATCAGATGTGGGTTTAGACATGGGCTTTTATTCTGTAAGTGTAGGAGCATGCCCAGTATAACCTTCAGTAGTAAGAACCAAACTCCATTCCAGAGCTATCTGTACTCAGGTCCAGGATTTTGTGTGCTACAGCCAATTGGCTGATGAGCCTATGTAAACAGTCCAGCACCTCAGTGATATACAGGCTGGTAATCTCCTGGCTATGTGCTATCCTTATTAACTGGGTCATATCCTGGTGTGGGTACAGAGTGCATTGGACTGAGAAGGGTTTTCCATAATATGTGTGGTATGTTCTATATAGCACTGTGATTTCCTGGTATGTCAGTGGCAGAACAGTATAGAGTAATGTGATGAACTGCTGACAGACATTTGTTTACTGACTTCATACACTGCAGGGAACCTATGTTACTGCACAAATTGTTCTGGTGTGCACATTCTCCATTTGTCTGGCAAGTGGTTTCCCTTCCCCTTATATGTGTCTCTTTGTCCTTCTGTAGTCCAGTCACAGGGTTTGTTCACAGTTGCTGCTAAGTATTTGTAGTTATGGTGTGAGTGGGGTAAAAGTCATAACATCACACACACAGGGTTATAGCCTTCACAGCTGTGACTGTACTTGTTTAGCAGGTTGCCCATCATTGCACCCCTACATCTGCTGTGGTCCTCAGACAGTTTGTGTTGCAATGTTATTATTATTATAAGGCTACAGGTTGTCCATAGCTGTCAAACTCTTACAGACTGACATCTGGACAGACCCATATATAACAGTCAGACACAGGCCCAGACATGGGGACAGGGTGTTAATATTGCTCTTCCAAACATAGACAGTTTTTTAGAATGGTTTTGTATTAGCTTGCATTTTTTATGGGTATGACACCTGCTTCTCAATTGTCTGTCATTGATGTTTTCACATCAACCTTTATTGTAAGCTATTTCCTTTTATTTTTGTTTTTTTTTCAATTTCCTCCACTTCTAAGCCCTGTGGCACAATGTGCAAACCCGTGGCTCCGGTGTAAACATTGCTCAACAGATTTGACCCTCCCCTGTATACAAGCATGCTTAGCTTTTCTTTAACCATATAAGCACAGCTTAGCAGCCTCAGACTCACACCCCCTGCTTAGCTGTGCTTAGCTGAGTACAAACAGGAGCTGCTGAGCTCCAATGTGCTTACACAAATCGTGACACACCCTTTTCATGTCAGCTGTCTCTTCTGCCTACACTACCACAGTTCTAGCCCTTACACACTTAGTATCTGTGGACACAGTAGCCCATTTTGATATTCAATGAACTTAGCTCATTTACATGCACCTAATTATGTATACCCTAGATACTGCACTGCACCACAGCCTATGTCTTTAGCAGCCACTATCACCTGCCATTGTATGACTCTGCATGCTGACCAGTACAATGGGAAACTTCACTATATCTTTAAATATCCTATTTTACATTTTTAATTTTTTTTGCAAGCTAGCATGTTTGCACGTCACTAGGCACCACTTAAACGTGACATGTGTGATTAAAAAAGGTTTAATTTTTCATTAACTACATCACATTTAAATGTCAATGGCCATAGTTTTGGCCATTTGCATGCCTACTGCACCTAATACATGCTTTTATTTGAGTTGTCACAGCCCCTGTTTTATTTTTACATTCCAGTACACAATTAGTAATTGCATACAATTTTTCCTGCAGACACGGCACCTACACAGATGCCTTTCTGCTTTCTGGATCGCAAAATCACTTCATTTGCATGGTTTTCACTAGCAGATGAGGTGATTTGCATTCTGCGATCCATTCCATGTCTGCACACCTCCATCCCTGTTTCCTGGACCGCTCAGTGGCCATATTTCATGTTCGGGCCACAACACAATTCCTAAATTAAGAATCACTCTGTGTAGGGTTTATTGAATTACCCCCAATGTCTTATCACACTTCTTGACCCCATTGAAAGATTTGGATGGCCTCCTTCAGTTTTTCTAAGGTGTCCCCTTTCATTAACAACATAGGATCCAGTGTCATTCCATGTCCCTAAATTCCATTGCAGCATAACTATGGTCAGAAAGCAGGGAGGAGGACATATACTTTCCCTCCACTGAGTACGTCAACCAAGTACTTTCCAAAATATAGTCCTGTCTATTGGCTATCTCTTTAGTGGGAGAAAAGTAAAT
Source organism: Protopterus annectens (assembly GCF_019279795.1). Classification (NCBI taxonomy): domain Eukaryota; kingdom Metazoa; phylum Chordata; order Ceratodontiformes; family Protopteridae; genus Protopterus; species Protopterus annectens. The sequence continues at coordinate 823,166,627 of NC_056750.1, read as the reverse complement.
ACAATCTATTATTGTTGGGTTAGAAATGTACCAGCAATAATATAAGTTAAAGTCTGAAATAAACTCCTGCAATGCCAAAGTGTCATTAGGTAATCCCAATTAACTATCTATCCAATATGGGATCTAAGGCTACATTAACATTTCCTGCTAATATAAGAGGTAGAGTAGTCACTTCCATTCACACAGGGCTTCCTGAAAACTGTGAAGGTAAATAGTGTTATCCTCTGTAACTCACAGGACCATCTGACTCGCCTTATGCTTCTGATCACTGTCACTGTGACCTTCATCTTTATGGAGCCATTCAGCTAAAATGAAGGATGGACCCATGGCTCTCATTCTCTGAAGGATTAGCTTCCTATCATTATAGTTTAGAAATCAGTCTTTTTCTAGCAACGTACACAGGCATTTTATTATCTGATCAGTGACTCTGCGCTCTCTTCACAACTGGTGTCATGGCAACTTCAACAGATGTATACAGATACTGGAAATGCTCAATGAAGTAGAAGCTTTTAATATTCCACAATAAAGTTTCAAGATCTTACCTTCTTCTGAATTAAATTTGCTAGATTTGCCCCTTCCACAGTTTTCAGGCAGCCTGGTGAAACACAAAGTATTCCACCTACTACAGTTTTCCAGATTGCCCAGTTTGAGATTCAATCATTGTACACTGTTTTGTAATACCCCTAAATGGTAGCTTTGTGTTTTTAATGTATCCCTGCACATCTGAAGCTCTTGCTGATGGTCTGTAGTCTGCAACAATCTTTTTCAGACCTGTCTCGTGCCTGTTGCTAGCTTGCATAATGTCTAATATCTTTCATGACTTGCTGTAAAATCGTGATCGTCTCATAGGGGTCAGGTTAGTTATAATCATTCATCAGTCACCTTTCTTTTCAATTACCTTTCACCTTATGCCTGCTCATGATCTGTGTTTGCACTCTGATTTTTCTGCTTATGTTTTGCCTTTCCTCACGTCAGATAGTTCTATAACCATTATCTTAAGTTACATCACTGCATAAGGGAAATGTAATCACTGGTTCCAACAATCAGTCATAAACTTCTTCTATACATACACAGCTGATTTCAGACCATGCTACTCCCATGCATTCCAAAGAGTATCCCCCTTAAACACCTACGGAATGTAAGATGAGTGGTTCCGGCGCTTCCTTTGGGTTCCTTGTTACATGAATCTTTCCCCTCACAGGGGGATACTGATGTCCCTTCCACACAATCCCGATATTAATGTGTACGCTGAGGGTACTGGGGGGCAAATCTAAGACTGAAAAGAGTTCTCTTTGTGTTATGGCTTTCATTTTATTGCTTTACTTGTCAATGAGCTGACAGATGGCAAGTACTGTCAGAATCTTTCTGGCTAAATTCTGTAAACTATTCAAGCACAAGCTTTGTAGTCACTTATCAGATCTCAGATTGCTCCTTCTCCATCCACTGTTTTGTGGGAGATATTCACTCACGGCTTTTTTATGGTTTTGATTTCCAAGATGCGAAGACTGGGACAGTATCAGTGTGGGTTGAGATGCTTGGGCTCCCTCAGGTAATGTTGGTTTCTCTGCCTATAGAGCTCATATCTAACCATTTGCAGTATGCCATTTTTAGGACTTTTAGTGTCTGCTAAATATTTCTCCAGTACCTCTTCAGTCCTTCATTTTTCTTTTGCATAGCAGTTTAAGGGTCTTTCAGGAACTGTTATTTTCAGGACTGTAATGTCACTACACTGGAAGTGATAGAATGTTTCTGATGATTGCACATATGGGTCCCGGCTGCTTTTGCTTGAAGAAGAGCATAGAAACATAGGAGAGTCTGTGTACTTTTCAGGAATTGTGTTTTTTTAAAACTTTAAACCTCTGTTTTTTATGGCATTATATCAACTTAATGTTATTCTGAACAACCTTTGCTTCATGTTTATTTATAAGTTACAGCATAGCTCAAGGGGCAGCCTTACCAGGATTATATGTTTTCTGGGTTTAGAACTCTCTCTCTCTCCATTTCTTTGCATTACTGTTTAGGGAGGCAGTTTGATCTCTCTTTCAGGACCACAAGACTAGTGGTAAGATGAAGGAGAATTTATGCAAGTTCCTTCATGTTGAGGCAGATGCTGTTCATTCTTGGTGTTGGTATAAGGAATTACTGATTTCAAAGGGTTCCATGAAGTAGCAAGTTGTCTTCTGGAAATGCTCTTATGGAAGAAGGCCTTTATGGTATTGGATGCTCTCATTCCTTTATTAAACATGGGTATTCTAAGGCAAATGGTTGCTTTCATCTTCTTCCTCTCATAGGAACAACCACAGCTTTTTGCGGTGCCTTTCATTTTTTTTTTTTTTTTTTTTTTGCTGTTTATCTGTTAAATCCTCCCAAACATGACTGAGCCTATTTGTTACCCATCACTGGAGTAAAAGTTGGTCACAATATGGTCATCAACTAGCAACCCAGTAGGGATTTTTCTACTTTTCTGGTCCTAATCTCACCCTAGCAACTGACATGTTATGCCTTCCCTGTTAATGTTCATACCCCACACTTGTTCCATAAAGGCTGTCACACTGACATGGCGCGGCAGTCAGTCACATGATCCTGGTACATATACCGCATGCTGTGCTATATGAAAACAGTTATAGTGAATCTGTTGGAATATGTGTCACAGATAGGCATGAACATTGCACTGAGCAGCGTTCTACTTTCACCAAGACTGATGCCACAGTATGAACGTATGAACACTGCATTGAGCAGCATTCTACTTTCACCAAGACTGATGCCACAGTATGAACGAATATAAAATGATTGATTTTAATAATTGGCTTAGTTTCCAGTGTCACACCAGGGGATCCAATACCTGTCAGAATGGGAGGACTTGGTCAAAAGACCACCTTGCTTGGTCAAAGATGGGCTGTACCTGTCCTCCCCTTGAATTTTAGATATTGGCTAAAACTTTATCTCCCGCCTTAGAGCCTTTTTTAGGCAATGCCAAAAAGACAAAACTATCAACATAATGAAAAAGTTTCCACACAACTTTAAGCTGCTACTACTCAACACTCAAGCCTAAACAGAAAATTCCATGCCCTTCAAGCCCTTTTGACTGTAGAGAATGCAAACATCTGCTCTGTGGCTGAGTCTTGGTTAAAAGCCATATAAACTACTCCAAAAGTGCAAGGCAACAGTGCCTTTCACACATTCAGAGCAACAACAGCACAGATTGGCCCCAAAGGTGGAGGTGACTTGATCTATATTGGCATCAAACATACCTCCAGGTGGGTTAAACAGGATGCTGGCATGGAGCTCATCCACATTTAAGTCACCATAGATAAAGTCCCCATATCAAGGCAGGCTGCAGGTCAACATCTATGCCTCTAGAGTCACATGACTCTTAACTAAACATACTAAAGGTGCCCACCATTCAAAGAAATACCCTAATCAAGGGTGACTTTAACTACTACTCCTCCATAGACTGGGAAACATACACTGTCTCAAGCTCACAGGCTTAACACTTCCTTGGACTTTATTAACATAAACACCCTGGGACAGTTAGTGCACACTCCAACCAGAAGATCAAACATACTAGATATGGTACCAACATGGGAGAGTGTTGCACCCCCCTGCCCATGTCACATCCTCATTAGTGAGGTAGTATCACAAAGCTGTCTCCTCTGAAGTAAAAATCAACCCAGAAAATCCAGCTAAACCAGTAGCAGTTATGAACTATTCAAAGACAAACTACATCCTATTGACAATTTCTCAAAATTCAAGTTTCGCCACACCCCCAAGACCACAGCTACATATGCAGAATTATTCACAGAGTCCTTATACAAACATGCAAATGGTTGTATAGAGGCTGCCATACCATGAGAAATAAACCCAAAACAAACACTAAAAACAAACTGCACTGGCAGAATCCTCACCTAAAAAGGGGAAATAATAAAAAAAGAAAACTTATGGCCAAAATTAAAAGGAACGACTCTCTTAAAGACAAGTGTTCTCTTATACAACTAAACAAGAAATTAGGAGATCTAATTAAGTCCAACAAGGCCAGCTACAAGGTCAGGAGATCCTCGCAGGGTAAGGATAATCAGAAGGCTTCCTTCAACTATGTCTGAAGCCTTAGAGTTAATACACTGGGGATGAATGATATTACCTTCACCAATCAGGGTGATGATATTACCTTCACCAATCAGGGTGATGATATTACCTTCACCAATCAGGGTGATGATATTACCTTCACCAATCAGGGTGACATAGCAAATCTTCTGTCTGATAAATTCAGTGCAAACTTCAGTCTCCACTCCCTCCCAGCTCCAAGAGGTGAAGTCTCCTCCAACATACCCCCCCCCCAGCTATTGGCCAGGAACAGGTGCTAGCAGCACTCACTAAAGCCAGGAACACCCCCTCCATGAGTCCCTTCAACATACCTGGTTGTGTTCTGAACAGTCTAAAACATGAACTATCAAGACCACATGAGGCACTCTTCATTTACATTATTGAAACAGGCTATTTTCCAAGTGAATGGAGGATCACAACAGTCAGTACCCTCCACAAGGGTGGACCATCAACTGACCCAGGGAACTACAGACCCATCAGTCTGTAAGACATGGAAAGAATTATCATTATATAAATGATAAACAAGAACAATGGCAACCTACAGGCAATGGACTAACCCAATTTGGCTTTGGTAAGAGGAGGTCATGCTTACTTAACCTGTTGGACTTCTTTGAGAGGGTCACCAAAGCAATGGATGAGGGTAAAGCAACACATACTGCTTATCTTGTCCTGGATAAGACATTTGATACAATACCCCACTCAGGCGTTTTTGACAAGGTCTCTGAGCTAGTCATAAATCCTTACAAAACTCACTGGATTGCTGGCTGGCTCACAGACAAGACTCAAGAAATCAGGACTGATGAGACCACTTCCACTAAGACAGGTTATCAGCGGAATACCCCAGCATGATGGGCTCATTCCTGTTTGGCATCTACTTCTTGAAAGTCAAGATTAATGTTCAAGGCCTCTGGTTCACTAAATTTCTGGGTGACTGTAAATTGGGAGCTATCATAAATTCCTTCAAAGACAACATCTTGCAAGTGGGTTTAACACACACAAATGACTGGTACCAAAGCCATGGTCTAAAATTAAATGCCATAAATGCATTATAATTCCTTTTGGGAACCTTCCAACTCAGGTTAATTATTCTATTGATAAAAAACCCTAAGAGAGACCCAGTAGTAAGGGATCTCGGAAGATATGTAGACGACAACTTGTCCTTTGGCCAACACATTGCTAAGATAATAAAAAAAAGTCATTCTATTTCACCCAGCTTATAGGTTAGGTATGACAGCTACTTCCAAGGTATTTATAGTACCACTCTACTCTGCCCTTATCAGACGCATCATTGAGTACAGTGCCCCCTTTTGCATGTATCTACACTTACAACCAAGGCTGTCTCTGTGTTCAGTCTCCTAAGGCTGCTGAGAGGGGATCTTTACCTGGCTTACATGGCTTCTCCAGACCCAACCCTAATGGCTCATAAAACAAACAGCACCAGAAATGTCAGTGATATAAACAGAATGTGCTGGGGAGACAGATATCTGTCCCAAAGGATCCTCTCACTATAAAATAGGCTCCCCATCCATGTAAAACAGAGAGAAACAGTTACAATTAGATGGGAAGTCATACATTTTTACCCCCAATCTGGCCCCCATGTCCCTTATGTACAGAGGCCATCAATAAGAAAATTATTATCCTAATACTCACCCCCCCCCACAAATCATTAGCTACCTCCCTACTAACATGTCCCCTGTATAGACGCCCATGATACTTGGGACACAATGCTTTGGTGCGCGTGGCTAGGGTTGTGATGGCTCTAGTGATCGTTAGCCTAGTAATAACCTATGAACCAGTCTTTATCAATGGGTGAGCTGTTCTTGGCCACTCATTACCACCATTCCCTGCTGGCTCCTTCAGTGTCCAAGCAGTTAATCTACCCTGGGTCATCTGTGTTGTAATCATAGATTTACTTCTGTATGCCACAAAACTGGTGGTTTGCCACTATTATAAATGACTAAAAATTAAGCAACTAATATGGCAGAAAAAAAATCCATCAGTATTTAATTCAAAAGCTTTAATGTGAGCAAATGTGAGTAAAGATAAGCACTTTCACAGTTTTTGAAACTGCTTTATCATACCCTTGTTTTATTTCTTGCAACTTTAACCTTGCGGTTTTCATTTGATTTTGTGTTTGGGTTTGCCACTATTCCAAAGTGTTTTGGGGTGAACTTAATTTCCTTGTCACTTTTTTATATTTTTTCCTTTCATGGCTTTGGGTCACCATGATATTTTTTCCTGGAGACACTGATTTATTTATTTTTCATGGGTGTCTTGTGAGTTCTCTCCTTCTGCCCATTCATCTGGGTTGACGTTTTGCACTACCTGTCTTATTGTTCTGCTCATTGCTGGTGCTTATGGGAAATGACCATGCACAGATCAGCAGTTTAGAATGTTTTATGGCTGTGTGCCTTACTTTGGTTCAGAACCTAAATAGACAGACATTTTCTGGATTTTTTTTTTTTTGCATTAGGCAAACAAAGTGGCCAAGCCATTAACTCATTTGCAGACAAGTGCATGACCAACTTTTTAATACTGTGCTTGTGGTCATCAGGAGGCTAATATTGTTGTTGCATTTATGATCATCATCTTTGGGTCCTTCAGAATTTCAGTCACATCAGTACTTTTTTGCATTTATGCTTTTCTTTGGAGATGTAGCAATAAAGCTCTGATGGAGTTTTTTCTTCTCGTGGGGTAATTGACATGACAAAGGCAGCTGAAAGGGATACTATGGAGAAGGCATATATACAATAGTTGCTGTTTCAAAGAGACAGGAGCAAATAAAAAAACTCCTGTGGTTATGAAGGGTGCCTCATGCAAGTGTACTGTCTTATTCTTAAGCCTTCTCCAGATATGTTGAGTGATTTACAGATTTTTGTAGCAATTAAGTTACCAGAGTTTCTATACATTCACCATCTGCTGTTTGATATCTTTTACCAAATCATATACAGCAGTATTTTGTTTTTCCTCTTCCCAACAAATGCATGCTGTCACAATCTTACTCCTGGGACCATATTATCTGGCTACTGCAGCAATCCAGTGGCCTGATGGAGAATAATTTGCTAGATGTTATCTCTGTCTAGACTCCATTTAGACTAGATAAATTAAATCTCTAGTGCATTGGTAGGGGATGTGCAAATGAATAATGGCTGACAAGTCTTGTATGTGATTGCAAAGCATAAACCAGGAAGACATGTCTTCATCTACAGCACTCAATCATACCTGCAGTATACAGCATGCACGTACCTAAAAGTGGAAGACCAGCTGGTTTCTTGTTATTTGTGTTGCCCTGGTTATGTTTTAAATATGGTGGACTACTGAATTGTAAGTAAAGACTACCTAAGGCCCCCTGTCAGCCTTTGGCCGGTGCTTTCATGATGGATATCAACAAATGCTGGGATCCTTAACTGTAAGTGTTGGTGTAACTGCCGCTGGAAAAGTTAATGGCAATGCAGGTTTTACCTGTCAAATGAAGGAGGCTTTTACCTTCATTTAAGGAACTAACAGAAGGCTGGACAATATCATTAAAAGAAGTAACCACCGCAGTTATAGCGTGAGTCCATAGACTGAAGAGTGTTTTTTTTCTGCATCATTATGAACATTCAGATAAGGAGGCATGATGCATACTGTTCAGTTTTACATATATAAGTAAAAGTCAACCATATCTGACAAATGTGCCACAATTTCTGAAGTAGCTTGTCTGCTGTCTGGCACATAAAATGCTGCTCAAGCTAAGCATGTCAGAATTTTACTCTTACAAGAAAAACATTTTATCCTGTAACTATGTGGTTTTGTGCCATGCATTTACTTTGCTTTACTAATGTAATTGTCTGCACAGTTATTGCAGAGGGTGTTTATTCTGCTGCTGCTGTTTAGTTTAGATATCTGCTGGAACTATTAGACACAAGAGAGTATTAAGTTGATATGAGCAATAAATAGCAGTTTCTGCTAAGACATTATTAGACTGCAGAACCCAAGTGGTTATCCATGTGACCTTGGTGATTACAGACAATTGGGGAATGGCAAAGAAACAGATATACAGGCTGTCCAATCAGAGACAAAGATTGTATAACTACATTATATTACAAAAATATAAGAAAACCATGAAATGGCTATATTGTCTACTGCTGAGATGGCAACTAAATGTAAATTTTATTTATATTATTTTACATTTCTTAACCAGGAAAGTCCAACTTGACACAGGTCCATTTTCACCGGAGGCCCGGGGAGAAAAGCTCCAAGTACATACATTCACAACATTTCAAAGATTTAGAATTAACTTTCATTTCTGGCAGACTAACATTAAAATTAAGTGACAGCAAACTGCACACACTCAAAGTAGATATGAACAGCACAAGGTAAGGCATTCCCTAATACATTTCAAAATAAGACAAGCTATGGATAGAATCTATACATTAGTTATTAGACTTGTTGGAACTGTAGTTGATACTGCTATCTTAACTAGAGAGTAAAGCTTTTCATTTCATATAGTCACGATTGGACTGTAGATAGGATGAGAAGGAAAGGAATTGTTATTATGTTGTATAGGAGTTAGGTGGAATCTCAGTTTTTATCCCGGGGTGAGACAGAAGCATACCCTGTTGTTCATGAAGTGAACTTCAAGGAGTTTCTTAAATTGAGTGGTAGAATTGTTGGATGCTAGGGAGTTCCAGAATTTAGAGATAGAGTGGCTGTAGACAGATTTTCCTGCCTCCTTCTTAAATTTGGTAACTTCTAGGTGATTTAGGGTGCTAGATCTCAAGGTTCTTGTTGTGGTGAGGATGTATAAGATGTTGAAAAGCTGGGATTCTGTCTGAGTGGTTTAATATTTGGTGTGCTAGTAAGAGTTGATTTATTTGAAGTAATAGTGGGAGTTCTGTCTAGTTAAGCTTGCTGAGAGACTCACAGTGATGTGGTCTGTAGGATGATTATGTAGCAAATCTAGCTATCTTATTATAACAGGATTCAAGTTTGTTTAAATCAGTTTTACGAAGGTTAGTGAACACAGAGGAAGCATAAAGCAAGGTAGATAGCAGATGTGTACTGGCTATTGTTGTTTTAGATTGATTTGAGAGAGTGTTTGTTACGATAGAGCAGTCCAGGTTTTTTGTGAACTTTCTTTATGGTTTGGGCAATGTGAAAATCAAATCTTAGGTGGTTATCTGTTTCAACGCCTAGCAGTTTGGTGTGGGTGGTTGGGATGATAGCAGTTTTGCTGCTGGAGGTGATAGTAGATTTGTCTGTTAGGGGAAAGGATCTATGAGAGCTGAAGAGGAGTAATTTTATTTTAGATGGGTTAAGAATGAGCTGATGATTGGTGAACCAAGTTTTGGCTAGTGAAAAGCACTCGTGTTTGGGAGAGGAGGTGATCGAGTGTGGGGGCTGCACATATTATAGTGGTGTCATCTGCATATTGGGCTATAGAGGCTTTAGGTGTGGTAGATGGGAGTTCATTGGTGAAGAATAAAGGACCTAAGATGGCAGTATGGAGGGAACTTGGTTCTGCTACTGTACTGTCTGTTGTCTACCTGATAGATAGCTCTTGAACCATGTAATTGAGGAGGTACTGAGGTTTAACGTAGAGAGTGAGTGAGTGAAGAAGTTTAGTGTGGTTAACCATGATGAAAGCTTTGGATAAGTCTAAGAATGTAGCAGATACATGAAGTCCATTATTTCTGTGACGATTGATGGTGTTAGTGAATCATGTAAGTGCAGTGGTGCTACTATGGTAGGGTCTAAAGCCATGTTGCTGTGTAGATAGTAATTTGTTTTCTAGCAGATATTTCATCAGTTGTGTGTGTATTACTCTCTCAAGGATTTTTGATAAGGGGGATATTATAGCTATAGAACGATAGTTATTGAATTTAAAGGAGTTACCCCCAAATGTGGAGGTATTATATGGGATATTTTCCATAAATGGGGTACTGTACATTTTGAGATGGATCTGTTAATAAGGTTAGTAATGGCATAGGCTATGGCTTCTGTGGATAATTGCAGATATTCAGCGGGTATGGGTTTGAGTTTTTGGAGAAGTTTTTGAATGGTCTTGATTGATGCTAAATGAAAGTTTAAGTCAGCACTATTATCTTGTGTTTCATTTGGAGAAGATACTTTTGTTGGGGTGGGGTGATTAGTATTAGCTTGGTTATTAGCTAGTGATTGGATTGTTTTGGTAAAGTATTTATTGAATTGGGTGGGGATATTGTCTTGGTTGTTTTCTGTTTTGGGTGTGGGGGTGGATGTTTTCCCGGGTTGTAAAACAGAGATGATTGCTGCCCAAAACTTTTGGGGGTTAGTTGCATGTTTGTTTTGAATATTTTGATAGTAGGAGATTTTGTCTGTTTTAATCAGCTTTTTGGCCTTGTTGCATAGTTCAAGGTAGTTTTGTTTGTCTATTTGAGGTTTTACTCTTGTGAAATTGTATCCAGGCTTTGTTCCTGTTTTTAAGGAATACTCTGGTGTCTTTATTTAGCCAGGGGGCATATTTGGTTTTAATTCTAGTGGTTCTGGGGGGGGGGGCATGGTGGTTTAACATTTTTAGAAAGGTCGTATTAAAGTATGAGACTGCTTCATTATTTGATAACCTTTTTAGGGGGGTCCAGTTACAGCATTTTAGGTCCCTATTAAAGTTGTTTGGGTTAAAGTGCTTTTTATTTCTAATTTCCTATACTGTTACCTGGGTCATTAGGGGAGTTTTGCTTCTCAGTAGGTATGTTGTTTGGTGGTCGCTGAGAGTATTTGGAAGACATTCAGCTAGGGATATGAGGGATGGATGGGATACAAGTATCTGGTCCGGTATGGATTGGTGTTTGGATCTTTTGTCAGTTCTAGCGGGAGATGTGATAAGTTGAGTTAGTCCGTGAAGGCTAACATGTGAGACTGGGTTTTGGCTGGAGCAGTTGAACCAATCTATATTGAAGTCACCTAGCAGGATATTTTCTTGGGGAAGGGAGGTTGTGATCCAGTTTAGTAAGTTTTCCATGATAGTGATATTGTTCCCTGGGGGAATATAGCACCCTATAATATCGATATATATTTTTGGATTCGGTTTTAATTTGGCAAGGGTGAGTTCTACATTTTTAAAGTCTGGGATGAAGATATCTAGTTGTTCAAGGATGAGGTGATTTTTTTTATAGCATGGCTACCTCCCCCTCCCCTTTTACCTACTCTGTCCGTGCAAATGATATTGTACCCTGGTGATGTAATTCCATTATTGTGAATTTCTGGTTTTAGCCGGATCTCAGTTAATATGACAATTTCTGTTTTTATAAAGATAATAGAGCATAAAGGTCATGGGCTTTGTTAAGGATACGTCTTACATTGAGATTAATAAAGAGGTGAGCATTTTTCTGTCTATGGAGAAGGGTATTATTCAGATTGGGGCTTGAGGTGTCTAGTCTGAATGTAAAGCTCTACAAGACAAACTACATAAGGCAGTGGTCAATGGACTGAAACAATCCTCCACTGTATAAATGGGCAGTATATTTTACTTGTTATCTGGCAGATAATGTAAGGAATTAAGCTTATGAACTGTTAACAAGCTGCTTCTTGTAGTCCATGTGGTATGGATTCATTTCCTGTGTGTAATTACATGAAAAATGCCTCTGCTAGAAGTGGAATTGTGACACCTGTAATGGGTTCACAAATAACCCTGCAGTGATGGTTTAAGCAATTAGCTTTGCCTCAAATTTTAGTTCAGTTGATGCAGGCAGCTGATGTACCATTATTCAACACTCTCCTTATATGATTACTAAACTCCTATGTCTTTTGCTACTGGTGACTGATGATATTTTCTCCATATTTATTTTTATCTTCACTTGTTGATACTGGTGCAATAATACTGATCTCTGTTTATACCACTCTGATTGAATTAATTGAATTCTGCTTTAATGTATATGTTCTGTATATAATGCTGTAATCAAACAAACTAGATTCCTGCTTTTATGTATATATTATGTATATGTTACTATATTTACTATCTGTAACACTGTTTCTGCTTCTGTGCTAATTAATTTTTATATTTTTTCTGTATCTCGTTGGAGCTTTTCTCCCCGGGCCTCCACTGAAAATGGGCTCTTTTAGGCCCAGTGGACTTATCTCGGTAAACAAATGCAATAAATAAATGGATAAATAATTCAATACTGCAAACATACATAATCTTGGTCACACCCCTTTGACCAATACAAATATTGATGAATATTGCACTACTTGTATGGTGGGTATAGTCATATACCTATTAAATTTCAGTATTCCAGGTGAAAAAGCATAACAGTTTTGTCGTAGCACCAGAAATAAAGTAAAATGCAAACCTTTGTGTGTGGTGTCTGCGTGAACTGTGACTTTGTCTCTGTCCTTTTCATCACTGGCTTATGCTGAGGTTGTTGAATCTTCATTGGCAACTGAAAAAGGGAAGGGTTAAGCAGTGGTTAACAAACCTGCTAATAATGTCCAGTGTCACTTACAGTATCAATCATATGTTAGCAATAAACTGTAAGGTTAGATAGAGGGAATCTTTGTGAGTTATAACAAATCTAGTGAAAATCTTGTAATCTGAGGGGGTATCATGTGATCACACTCAGCTTTTTAGTATTCTACAACCAGTAGTTGACAATGACATCCATATCTGCATGCCTTAAAGCCAGTCAGAAACATTCTGCTTGGTAACTTTTCTTGAAGCTTTCTCTCCTATTCATTTACTTATAGTCTCAGGTTTAACATGCTACAAAGGGGTTATTTTTCATATGCTCATTCTTTTTTTCCACTTTTACATACTTATGAGGCCTGATTTCAGTTTGCTTTACCAACATATAGATTTTACGGAATGGGGAGTCACACAGAGTGTGGACAGTAGTGCTTCAACTAGTTATGCTGATGAAGAATCTCTGCATTGTGCTTTATGCCCTAGTGCAGTCTTCAATGTGTAGATGTGATATTAAAATATGTTGTATTATAATCATATGATTATTTATCTGGGCTTTATTTAAACTTGAGTAATAATGTTGCAAAAGTCAGGTAACATTTGTTATTCCTGATAAGTACCTTTCAGTCAGGTAACATTTGTTATTCCTGGTAAGTACCTTTCAATCAGGTAACATTTGTTATTCCTGGTAAGTACCTTTCAGTCAGGTAACATTTGTTATTCTTGGTAAGTACCTTTCAGTCAGGTACCATTTGTTATTCCTGGTAAGTACCTTTCAGTCAGGTAACATTTGTTATTCCTGGTAAGTACCTTTCAGTCAGGTACCATTTGTTATTCCTGGTAAGTACCTTTCAGTCAGGTAACATTTGTTATTCCTGGTAAGTACCTTTCAGTCAGGTAACATTTGTTATTCCTGGTAAGTACCTTTCAGTCAGGTAACATTTGTTATTCCTGGTAAGTACCTTTCAGTCAGGTAACATTTGTTATTCCTGGTAAGTACCTTTCAGTCAGGTAACATTTGTTATTCCTGGTAAGTACCTTTCAGTCAGGTAACATTTGTTATTCCTGGTAAGTACCTTTCAGTCAGGTACCATTTGTTATTCCTTTTACGTACCTGAAAGGTAAGGTATCGTGCATAAAGCTAGAGCTCAAGTAGTCATTTGCATGTAGTCCTACCTCTTATAACCTGGCAATGCACACATTCATAAATGAACCATCAAGAACAGTGCAAGGCAAAGGGTCAAAACTGAACAGAATGCTAGCATACATTTCAAGGAGGTTTGATTCAAGGCAAGCGGTGATATTACGCTACTGTATGGAGCTAGTAATGCATCGCCTTCAGTACAACATGCAGTTCTGGAGAATGTAGAGGGAGAAGAAGTAAGAGATAATGGACAGAACAGAAAGAAAGTTCACCAATATGTTTAAGGGAAATGGAGGGACTGAACAATGAAGAAAAATTAGGTAAACTGGGAATATTTACACTAAAGAAGAGGGTTAGTTTATTAGAATATTCTGTCATAGTTTTCACTGGCTTCAGTATAGGTCTGTACACTTTGTTAGTTGATTAATTAAGACTGCCTATTATCCATAGTTCAAAGAACTTCTCCTAGCCCACTGATCACATTGTTTTCATATTTTCTGGTGCCTGTATTATGATAGAGAGCAGAGTACTCACAGTATATGGTCATTATAACTAGGCTGTATTCTGTCATGTGCATGGTAAGTTTATATAGAAGGTGGTCTCTGACAGTACCTTCTGTTTACAACTTTGATAACTCATGTTCTGCATGAGAAATGATTAAAAGCCCAACACCATGCAAGCTCCTAGTGATGAATAAAAAAAAAAAGAAAGTGGAGTGCTTCTTCTCACTAATCAACCCACTTCCGGAATGTTTCTCACTCTAATGCTCTGGTGCTATTATCTATATCCTAGAGAAGATGAGGAGTATAAGTCCACTGCAGGGATATAATGGAAATGCCCATTTCAAATTCCCCTTCCTCATAGTTAGATAAAGTCTAATAGTGTTCCCAAGAAGAGTAGAGGCAAATGGAAGCGTCTGATCTCCTCTGTGGAGTCCCCCACTCTATGTACAGATCTAGAGTATGAGGCTTTCCCAGTATTATTTATTTATTTAGCATTTGCTTACTGGGACCGACCCCATTTTTAGAGAAGGCCTGGGGAGAAATGCTCCAGACACGTCTTTGGAATGTTGGAGGAAACCCATGCAAAAGCAGGGAGGACATGCAGACTCCACACAGAAGGCAACCCACCCAAGAATTGAACCACAGAACCTCTTGCTGTGAAGCAACAATGCAAACCACTGCACCACCCACACCCACCATGTCGGCATCATTCCTTGATGATTCCAAATTTGGTGAGATATTGGATTTATTGAATTAATGGTTATCACGGACAACTGACCAAATCTCTCGGGAAGAACAGCTACTGTTGGAGTCTTTCTAATCTACCCCACCTACCTCCTTGATGGTTCTCTCAGATGACAGCATGATTTTGTTGGCTGTGTACAGGGCTTGACAATAATTAGGTGTGATAGAACATATGCTAAGTAAATCAGGTAATAAATTTCAGCCTCCCAATGATCATAATTGTTGGAAGACTCCTTTATCTGACTCCCTCGTAATAACTGCTGCCATAAAGAATGAGTCCTCAGAAGAGGACCCAGTGGTCAATCCTCTTAATGAGGAGAATCAGTTGCTAGACAGCTTTGGCAGCCACATGCATATGAATGTGTCAGGTACTTTCTTTACTTGAACCATCAACTACCTGATATGCATGACTTCCTTTCATTGAGACTTGGCAGACAGAACCAAAAAGATGCTGGAAAAAAATGGTGCATGGGAATCTAGAATGCAATTTGGAATCCCAGTTGGCAGTTTTGACTAATGTTGATAACCCCTCCTTGTGCATAATGCAGGAGATGGACCTGCCCATGTGGCCTGGTCAGGTATTGCTACTTACCATCATGCTTAGCTCAGGAATGACCATTTTGTAGAAATTTCCAGCCATCTTTCACCAATTCCCCATAGGATAGGCTGCTGAACACTGAGCTCAAATGGAGGACATTTTGAGCTATTAGAGTAGTTTTCCACTCCTTATGGAACTATTTTCCATAACCAGGAGAGGGTATGGAACTTGTTGTTTTAGAAAGGCTAACCATTCTTATGGAAACCAGTGTGAACATGGATATTTCCAGAGGAAACCCACCCTAGAGCCAGAGGTAGTTTGTAGAACCAGTGGTTTTTCAGTCCCCCCCCCCCCGTTTGGGGGGAGCACAACTACAGAATCCTTGAGAACTTTCTAACCTGTCCCACTCTTGAGGCAGTGGAGGGTTTAAATCCCCCTGCACCATTGTGTGGCACACCATCATTCAGGACAAGTGCATCAGAAAGGTAGTATCCACAGGCTACACAACCACATTCGTGTGTCCTCCGAAGCCAGTCTCCTTGTGCCATTCTTATGCCCCATCTGATCAGAACATGGCAGCCAATTTGGCAGTAAAAAAAATATTGTTAAAAAAGGACTTTGCAAGGCATCACACTAGACCAGAGAGTGCCTAGGGTCTGTTCAAGATGCTTTTTGGCTTCCAAGTAGAAAAGGACCTCAAGCATGTCCTAAACCTTAAATCCCTAATTGGATCTACTTCCACCACGGACCTTACCATCAACTGCTTGAGTTTTACCTCATTGCAGTTGATGGTTTATGTGACGGCATGTTCATGTTTGCCAGTAAGTTTTTGAAAAGTGCTTATTGCAGGGGTCCAAGTCCCCCTGCCCAAATATACTGCCTCTGAGGTCAAATTAAGTTGGAGAAAATACATTTACAGACACAGTCTATGTTTTAGAGTGTCTTGCACTCAAATACACAGACAAGTGTCAGCTGTGAGCAAATTAGAGGCAAACAGCTGAATGTTGGACAAGTAAAATGAAACCACCTAAATCTATATACAGTCATGATGGGCATGGTGCAGCCAGTGCTTCCCTGTTTAGAGATGGGAGACTGGGTGCGTTTTCTGAACCTCTAGCATGTCTACCTACATATAAAGACAGTTAAAGTATCCAAGAAGTTGATGCACTTCCGGGGTGTGGGGAGAAGCAATGATTACAAGATCAGAGTCTTCTCATTTTGTCTCAAGGCAATTCCCATCATAGTCCGTGTTGTGGTGTAGAGGAATAAAACCATGACTATGCCTCAGGTAAAATTAGCAGCTCAGGCATCTGAGGTGCTGTCAAGGAGAGATAGGTGTGCCCATCTCAGGGGAGGGCATTTATCTAGGCTTTTCCTGCAGGAAAGATTGGTCTGCAGAGAACAGTAGCACTGAGATGTAATAGGCAACTCAGAGGAGGGGGATAACAAAGTTTAAGAAACAAATGAAAAAAAAATCCTGCTGGAAGTAGTCAATTGCATGATGCCTCAGGATGCCTTTAGGTTCCACACAGACCCAGACTTAGAATGGAGGCAGTCTGAAGGCAGGTGGCATGACTGGTAGACTTGGTGATAGACAATGGCAGTGGGGTAAGCTAGAAAGTGTGAAGGAGAAGCGGTACAAAAAAGGCAGACCCCAGCATGTCCACCAAATGTGTGTCAGCTACTTCAGCTCACCCAGATAGAAAGAGACAAGTGTTTCCCCTTATAACCAGTCACTGATAAAAGTAAGAGGCTGTTTTCTGTACCTATTCCAGTTCATGGGAATGTCACTGAACACTGCCAAGTCACAGCTAGAACCACTGCAAGCACATATATGCATTAGCTGCACCTTGACACAAAGACCAGTATAGCCAGCCTTCCACCAGACAGAATTTAAAATCTTCATTCCAATATTTGTCTCCTCCAATTATCTCTTGGTAATAGCAATTGTCTTGGTTCCCTTTATGAGATATCACATAGAAGTCCTTCAAAGGGCACTCAGGGTCCAATTGTCTCAAAATACAGTGGCTCTCTCAATTTGAATTCTGTGGGTATACCATCAAAACTTTCTGTGGTAGCTCCTTTCAAACAGTCTTTCTAAAGTCAGTCCCTTTACCCCCCAAGCAAATCTGACTGTCAGTGCAGATGCCTCTACCTTGGGGTTGGGGGACATTTTGGGCAGATGGGTCCAGATGTCCTACTCCTTATGTTGTAGTATTTACAGGACCACCTCCCTTGGGGTGCAATTATCATCCACTACAACAACATGGCCATCATTTGGTACATCAAAAAGCAGGGGAACCCATTCTTCTCCCCTTTACTGAAGGGCTATGAGGTTGTAGGAATGGGCTACATCATTTAATCACTTTCTGACTGCAACAAACACTCCTCCAGAGGACAAGCTCAAGTTATGCTTTCTGATGACTCATGAGTGGTCCTTTAGTCAATCAGTAATGAAAATCACCTTTCAGTACTGGGGAAAGTCTCGCTGCAACCACTTTGCACCATCTACCAGTGTCAAATGCAACAGCTGTTTCCCCCTCATTCTCTACAGGGGAGATTTTCTGGGACCCAGTGACAAGTCTATTTGGACTTCTCTGGCAGTTGGCACCCAGGATTAAGAAGCTGTGAATCAGCTGTTTCCTGTGGTCCATTGATTCCCACAGCATCCATTGTCTAACTGTGTGACCCTGAGAGCCACTTAACCAGATGGAGCTCATGGGCTGAGTCTGAAAAATGTCCATGGAAATCATTGTTCTACCATGGTCAACAAATAAAATAAAAATAATAAAAGTAAATAACCACGTGACTTCTCCAATTCCATTGATGGCCAGGCATCCTGCTTACCCTCCCAGCATGGTCTAGATCCTCTTTGAATAATAAAAATTTGTATATAGCAAAGAAATATGAAATCAAAAAAGAGCACAAATGAAAATATTTATGGAAGACTTAAGTATGCCAAAGTTAGAGGTTTAGAGGTAGGTGAGGCTCAAAAATTAACAGTTAAGAAAGGAAGAGATGAGAAAAACGGTGATGTGTAATCAATCTGCATGAAAGTCTCCAGGGAGAGATAGCATTCCCGTTTGAAGTTTGTAACTTAGGAGGGAAGGAAGCGATAAAGATCTGGAAGGTTTTGTTTAACATTTTAATAGGAGGGGAAGCACCATTATCTTGGAAGAAAGCTGAGGTAGCTGTTTATCCCTAAAGACGATACAGGCCCATCAGACCCAGCTTCATATTGACCGATTTCAATTTTAAGCCATGATTACAAAGGGTTTATGTCAATGCTAGCTAAAAGAATAGCAAACCTGTTGCCAAAATTGCTATATCTATATATATATATATATATATATATATATATATATATATATATATATATATATATATATATATATATATATGTGGTTTTGTAGGGTCAAGGCAAACATTTGGCAATATTAATAGAGCAATGATGATCCAGAAAGAATGTAAGAAAATACAGCTGTTGTTGGTGGGGCTTAATACAGAAAAAGCAATTGACGGAGTAAACTGGGATTTTATGAGTAGGGCAATGGAAGCATTTGCATTTGCTGATATAATTGCAAGGTTACTTAGCAGGATATATGAAGGATTGGAGGCAAGAATTAAAGTGAGAGGGTTCCTCTCCAATAAGCTGTTTTAACAGAGGAACCAGGCTGGTGTGTCCTCTTTCCCCTTTGTTATTGCTTTACATTTAGAACCATTGGCAAAGAAAATAAGGGACAAAGAAAGGCAATGACATCATTGGGGGTAATGAACAAAAGTTGGCTTTATTTGCAGACAGTATTGTTTTGTAGGTGATAATCCAGAAAAGACCATTTCAGTCTTGTGGAACATTTTGAGACAGTTTCAAGTCTTTTTGGGATATAAAATTTATGACTATAAAAAGGCTATAACCATAAATTATATACACATACAAGAACTGGTTCAGAAAATACCTGTGTTTATGGGGACAAGATAAGACAAATTATTTAGGAGTATGGAATAAAAAAGGCTTCTGTTATAGCAGTGTGGGAAGACACTAATCAAAAGATAATACAAAAACTGAGAAACTGGAAGCTTTTTATACATATGGATAGTAAGATACAAGCAGTGAAAATATTTTTAGTCCTTTCAGATCAGGCACATTTTTTAACCAGTGGAGAAGTTGTGGACAATAATTAATACAGAGTTGAAGGAGTTTATCTGTGATGACAATGTTACAAGCCGGGTTAAGTGGGATAAGTTGGTCCTTCCAATAGAACAAGGTGGTTTAGGATTACCTGATTTGAAGGGATATTTTAGAGCTACACAATTAAGGCTCATAAACATAATGCAAGCAGATAGAATTCAAAGTGTAAATGGATGATGATGAAGCAAGAGGGAAATGCAAGAAAGAGGGTGGGATTTTATATGCAGTTTCGTAAGGAGAACAACAACTATTCTAAGAACTAAGCCAAGACAAGAATAGTGAAAGGAGATTTTTGCCAATAGGGATGACTATAATCAGGGTTACAGAGCACATACAAGAGTGGGCTGGAATTTACTGGAGAAATTGCCAAAGTAACCAAGGTACTGTTTGTAAATAATTACAGAGGGAAAGATAATAGGTTCATAGGTGTGTACTAGGCTAATGGCACTGGAGCATTTACAAGCCTATTTCCCCCCAAAAATTGCCCAGACATCATGCCACCCAATGTTAGTTCATAGTGCCCATATCCAGTAGGGCAACTGGAAGGATCCCTGGAGTGAACTTTCTGCTACCCATCCACTTGTCAAGATTTCTCTTGAAGAGGGCCAGCGAGGTGCTCTGCTTGAAATGAATGGGAAGCTTATTTCAGAGTATGGGCAGTCTTTAGGAGATGAACCTGTCCCTCCAGCATGTTCTTTTAATTGTGATAATGAGGTCGTGATCTCAGGAGCATGTGGCATGGGGGGATTGGGATTTCTTTAGGTGTAGCACTTCAAGTAGGGCTGGGTCAGACATGGCTTTGTAAGTCAAGCAGAGATCACCTCTAAGCAAACGATAAGCGACTGAGAACAACTGAAGTTTCTTGAGTCTGTCCATGTAGGACATGTGTTTAAGGCCTAGGATCATTTTTGTGAGGTACTTTTGTGGCCTCTCCAGCTGTTGTAGGGGTCTGGTCAAGTACATGCCAAATGGAGTGTTATATTCGATGATTAATGTAATGAGGGATGAGTAGAGAGGGATGATGACCTCTTTCTTCCTGGATGCAAAACCTTTGGTTATAAGATATGCCACATAGAAGGACTTTCTGACCACAGTGGCAATGTGGTGGTCAAAGGTGAGGTGGCTGTCGACCTGGGTGCCCAGATCTCTTATGGCCCCTTCAGTGTTCAGTGAACTCCCATCAACGTGGTAATTCGTGAGAACTGAGTTATTTCCAAAGGGGATGATAACTCATTTTTGGCGTTAAGCTTCAGGCCATAGTTCTGATACCAGTCATTGGTCTCAGAGAGGCCCTTTTGTAGGATGTCTGCACCACTTAGGGAGTTAATAATGACTCCTAGCTTGCAGTCATCAGTGAACTTGGTCAGCCAGAGTCCTTCTGTGTTGGTCTGGACTTCTGATGCCAAACAGGAGAGGGCCCAGGAGTGAGCCCTGTGGGACTCCACACATGACTGATCAACAGTCTGACTTGGAATCTGCAACTTTCACTCTGTGGGTCCTGCTGTGAACTAATTTGCAACCAACCTAGTGATGTAAGGATTAATGCCTAGTTTAGTGAGTTTATCAATGATACCTGAGTGGGGAATGGTATCAAAGGCCTTGGCCAGGTCAAGGTAGGCCTTACCCTCATCCACATACTTGGTGACTGCCTTGAAGAAGTCAACCAGGTTCAGCAGGCAGGATGTCCCCTTGACAAAGCCAAACTGTGTGGGGTCAAGAGTTTGGCGATTGTCTACATCTTTGTTAAGCAGGTCCATGATGATGCGCTCCATAGCTTTGCATACCAGACCATCAGGCTAATGGGGCGATAGTTCCCAGGCTCTGTAGTTGCTCACCCTTTATGGAGCAGGATGACTGTAGCAGCAAGCCATTTGTTAGGGACATAGCCTGATGTAAGGCTGTGATTGAACAGGGCACACAGATGTGGTGCTAGTTCATTCTGTAGCTCATGTAGGATGCAGCCAAGGATATTAACAGGTACCATGGATGCTGCATTCTTGGCTTTGAATAATGCAACTTTTACCTGTGCCGCAGAAATGGTGGGTACCAGGCTTTCTTCTGGTATTGTGATAGAGCCCTTGGGGGGGAGGGGTAAAGTTGGCACTGAATCCGTCGGCCAGTATGTTGGCGATATCTGTTGGCTCAGTATAGGAGGTTATCCTTGTGTTGGTAAAAGCAGGCAGACCACTCGAGAGGTAACAAATACTTTAATCCAGGAAATCACTTCAACAAACAAAAACAATCGATCTATGCTATTGGTTTTGGACTTTAAGCGCTTTCGTCTCCTTACAGCGGAGACTTCATCATTCTGATGAAGTCTCCGCTGTAAGGAGACGAAAGCGCTTAATCGATCTATGCTATTGGTTTTGGACTTTGTTTTTGTTTGTTGAAGTGATTTCCTGGATTAAAGTATTTGTTACCTCTCGAGTGGTCTGCCTGCTTTTACCAACACAAGGATAACCTTCATTGTGCCGGAGACTTTTTCTGTGTTTATCTGTTGGTATTTTTGCTTTTTGGTTCAGTATAGGAGGTGCCATTGTGCAATAACTCAGAGCAAATCTGGGTATTGCCTTTGAGGTTTTTGATATAGCTATAGAAGGCTTTGTGGTTGTTTATTGTGTCAGCTGCAATTCTGCCTTCATAGCTGGCTTTAGAGGATTTGATAAGGGATCTCAGCTTTTTGTTGAGACTGATAAGAGAGGTTTTCCTGTCATGTGACTTCATTTTTTTTCCAACAGTTTCTTCCTTCTGTTGTAGAGTTTATTGATGGCTGGGGACCACCAGATTGGCTTCCTTTTTTGGAGGAGAGCATCTTAGTTCTATTTGGTATGGCAAGGTCCATGCATTTGTGTACATGCTACAACATTGCACTGGTGTATGATTCAGCAGTTATGCAGCTATTTTTGATTGACATGGGTGCCAAGAAGTTAGTCACCTCTGTTTTTAGGAGCCCAAAGTCGGCTTTAGAGAAGATTTTCAGGGTGGTCACCTTAGCGGGGGTAGTAGGTGAGATGGAGATTTTCATGGTGACCAGTTTGTAGTCAGATTTAACCAGGGAAGAATTGACTATAGGTGTGGAGCAAGGGTCTCCCATGTTGGTGATAACCAGGTCAAGGATATTGTTTCCTCTAGTGGTGGTCAGAATGAGCTGGTCCAGGGCACTGAAATTGATAAATTCCAGAAAGCACTGGGCCTGTACATTGGTATTTGAATAGTTTTCCCAGTTGATGGAAGGGTAGTTGAAGTCACCAGTATGAGAGTATTGGGTTGGATCTTGATAGATTCCAGGGTGCTTAGGAAGTTGGAGTGAGAGCCTAGGGACATGTTTGGGGTTCTCTAGCAGGCTATGACTTGTATCTCTGTCTTACCCAGTGTTAGTTGTACCTGAAGTATTTCAGATGCAGTATGCTGGGCTACCAGTCTAGATGTGTGCATATCCTTTAAGAATATGGAGACTCCGCCTCCTTTGGAGCTTCTGGTCGTAGTCTGGGGCCGCAATGAATGGAATGAGTTGTAGCCTGGGAGTGCAGGGATGCTCTTTGCCTCTTTAAATCAGGTCTCCATTACAGCACAGATGTCGACATTCTCCATCTTGAGGAAAGCTTCGAGCGAGTGCATCTTGAAATTTAAACTTCTAGCATTGAGCAGCATGACCTTCAGATTGCATTTGTTTGTAGCTGGTAGGGTGGAATTTTGGTCTTTGGAACACTGCCTAAAAATGGCACTATAGGGGTGGCAAGAGCCTTAGCCAATACCCGGAATCCCAGGGGTGACAGATGCAGGCCATCTCTGGCAAAGCATCAAGGTCTGTCGATCATGTCGTCCCAGACAGATAGATACTGGATCCCCTTAGAATGACACCAGAAAGTTAGCCAATTGTTGAAGTCAATCATTTTCTGCTCGTACTGTGGTATCATTCCGGGTGACAGTAGAATACTGCTCAGGGCTTATACATGCCTGGGCCACATAATCCAAGAGTTCCATCACATCTCTTTTCATGTAGTCCAGAGAGGTATGTCTTAGATCATTCACACCCACATGGACAATGACTGAGTTATATTTGTGCTTGTTGTGGAGTGACCTGAGTGCATGTGTTATGTGGCAGATCCTGGCACCTGATAGACAACTGACTGTCACCTTCTCCTTGTTCATCCTAGAGAGTGGGACATCAGTGTGCCTCACAACTGAGTCTCCTATGATTAGTACACTGGGCAAAATGTTTTGCCTTATGGGTTGATGGGCACACTGTGGTGATCAGCTATGTGTTCTGGGGTTGGTATTGTGTTGTGGTGGTCAAGTGCATTTCTGTCTCAGGGGTCTCTGTTGTTTGGGTAAATTTTTATTGAGAGCATCCATGAAAGTGGGTAAATGGATTGTGTTTCTATGTATGGGTTGTGATGGTTGGTGTTTTGGTGGGCTATGTGTTCTATGTAGTGAGTTGTACATGTTGACCGTCTCCTCTTGACTAGCTAGTGCGGTCTTGGTTGGAGTGTGCACTGCTTCCAGTTTGGTGATATAAGTCCATCTCTCACAGGTATGAGTGTTGGGAAGTAAGAGGAGAGGGTTTTCTGTGTACATTAGACAGATGCCACACTGTCTCAGAATGCACAAGTGCACCAGGTTAGCAGGAGAAAGCAGAGGAAATTGCTCTACAATCATACCAGGAGGGGTGGTCATAACTAATAAGTACTGCTGCTGTTACTGTGTAGGAACAGCTAGTGCTGACAGCACCTAAGTGTGCTACAAAATATGCTACAAAAGCCTGATAAAAGTGCTAACCGATTACGCTAATTGAAGTGCAAGAAATAAAAGAACAAGCATGTTCTATGTGGAAAATTGAAGAGCAGACTTTCTGGCACCAATAATAGTTTACCTCAGCTGAACGCTGCTGCACGATGCACAAACACAGGCATTTAAACGAGAAAGTTGAAAGGGATGAAAAAATGCCCAAACAGCCAATAAACTACAATTTCTGGACCAGAAACCACTCCTCTTGTGGTAGATAGGCTACTTAGTGCTTACCACTCCCACTGATAAGCTAGAAGGCTTCCCTCTGACACAGAAAGGTCTGGGGGTGCTCAGAAACTTACAAAACAGTCCTAGTCTACAGGATGCCAAAACATAGAATGGGATGATGCAGATAAGACATTTGGACTGCAGGCTAGAGCTACCTTCCCTACCAGGGTCTGATGTCAGAGATAGGGGAATCTTAAGTGAAAGACCTGTTCTGGTAGATTTTAGCTGAATCTGGAAAGAAGCTGCTGTTAAGAAAGGGATGATCAGTAGGGCATATAAAATATTGCATGATAACTATAAGAATCAATCAGAAGAGGTTAGAAAAGATTGTGAAGAGCGACTGGATAAACAATTTACAAGAGAATAATAAATAGGAGGGGATATGTATGGATCCCAAGTATGCAACAAAGTCTAGGAGGTTTAGGATTTTTGCTTGGAAGTCTTTGCATAGGTACTTTTATATCTCAAGTAGAGTCCAAAGAATTTCTCTTTGGGTAGATGGCAAATGTTGGAGGTGTGAAGGAAAAGAAAGAAATAATTGGAAACACATATTCTGGGAGTGTCATGAGTTGTCAGACTTTAAACATTTCCTACAGAGTACTTTGTTAGAAATACTGAGTGAACAAATGGATGTAACTAAAGAA
>NC_056750.1:823081329-823136329 GCF_019279795.1 Protopterus annectens | reverse complement strand
TAATTGGTGTCGCCGAAGGTATTTATAATTATTGCATTATATGCATGTGTGTTTACTTGTCACTGCAGTGTACTATAACACTGTAGTACTACTATCAGGTCATAATTTGTTTCCAAGAGAGCTCTAGGTAAATATCAGTCAGTCAGATTTCAACAGTGACACAGTAGCTCAGTTTGTTAAATGTTGTTTATAAAGTACATTTTTACACACACAGACCAGGGTTCAAATCCAGTGCTATGTACTAATAAATATTACTGATTCAGATATGTTAAGATGACAGATATTCTCTCCACAGGGGTTACTGGTACATGGGTGAGGTAGCCTATATTATGTGTAAATAATTGTTTATTCGGATTAAAAAAAAAAAAAAAAGTAATCTCCGTGGTATTCCCGAAGCCTCAAACAACCTACTAAACAAGTATAGTGGGTCCAAAAACAAAACAGTGTAAGAAACTTCTCTGTGTGGAAGATTTTCAGTCCATATATCTCTAGTTAATCATTGCATATTAATCAGATCAGACAATAGTAGTAGAAATAGTGAACTTAAACTGGTCTTTAGTAAAAAAAAAACTAATAAAAAATGTATAATTTGAAATATTGTACAGAATTACAAAGTATTCAAAAGTAATCCAAGCAAGGCAGGCAATCTATTTCCAGTCAAAAATCCTTTATTAAGTACACAGACAAGTGATCCAAGTAAAACAAAAATAGAGAAATAGTTTCCTCACAAGCTTTCTAACTAAATATATATAAACTTTTTATTAGGCAAGGGAGTGGTTTATTGTGCTGTAAAGGAAAGATGTCGCACTGATGCGGGGAGGGATTTGAATTTAACATGTGTACCAATAACACCTTGTTTTACAGCACAATAAACTTACCTGATAAAAAGTATATATATATTTAGAAAGCACCACCCACAGTCCTGGGTTTGAATCCAGTGTGTTACACAGCAAGTAATGACTGAGTCATGCAATTTTAACCCACACAGGTTGCTGCAACTGCCTTAACTGTTACAAATGTTTGCAAGTCAAAGGCCTGTAGGTACGGACACACTGCACATATTTGTATAGCCAAGCTATATGCCACCTACTACCCTGTGACTGGCACTGTTACATAACAGATGCACCTTATGCACACGCCTCAATTGGACTGTAAAGGGTACCCTTATCCTGGCTCTGCTGTGATGACACAGATTACACTTCAGCCTCAGTTACACATACAGCTTGCTGTCCTCCAAAGAGGTCACACTTCTCCATGTGTCCTAACAGATGCAGCTGTATGTTAAGCTAGCTGCTACAGACCTGCCATACCTCACAACCTCCTAAAACAAGGGATCCAGACACAACCATATATAAAGGGTGTGGGGGGCACAGGTCCAGCTACAGGAACATGTTTCACAGTTTACCCCTACAAAGCTAGTGAACTGATAGAATAGCAGCTACTGCATCAGCATGCATAGTCTGACAGGCATGAGGTCTCACATTCACATGTCTCCCTCTCCTTACTGACCTCAACCCACAATGTTTACCACTGAACTGCCAGATAATCACAATGTCATGGGACAATGGCCAAACATATCATGCAAAACTGTGCACATACCTCAACAGTGGACAGTATTTGTACCTACCCTCTGTGATGCTGTAGTCTCCACACCTCACTAGTGTCCATCTCAAAGTCTAAGAAAGGGGCCAAGACCTACATGAAGGCCTTAAATATTGCACTGTAGTGTCATGTCATTGGCTAATGAGAGTGCAACCCAGCTGTTTTGGATGCAATTAGCAAGTCTAAGGCACAGACTGGTGCACAGGCAATTACCTGCTAATGACCAGTACCTATAAAAAGCAATCAACTGCCTATGGGGAGCTGGTGTGCATGTTGTTTTGCTCATACAGATGATCGTTTTGCAAGCTATTTTCTGAGGAACACTTAAAAAAAGGAGTACTCAATTCTAGCAGGTATGTAATCACATGTTCCCGTGTAATGGCATGCGGATGGTAGGATGGCGGTATGGAGAATAGGGATTACAACAGCAGGTCTGTCATACATCTATGATATTGAAATGCTGGTGATACTCTCCTGTCTGACAGCTACAGGCAAGCCTCATAACTGTCCCTGCTTTGAGTCAAATCCCAGCTCTGCCCCTGTTACTTCCCTCCTACAATGGTCGGCTGTTGTGGGAAAGCTAGTGGAATCTGTATTAAAGATAGTGACACTATGTAAGGGTGTACATTCCTGTAGTATCAAATGACATACTGTCATTCACAACCTCTCAGTCTGTCAATGTCACAAAGAAATAGTGCTGCCATTCTACATGTGTCCCTGACTGTCTCTGATGTACCCTGGCTAGGTCACTGTTTTGTAGACATTTGTTCCTCTTTGGTTGAGAGCTATGGCCAACATACCTGTCAACCCTCTACAGCAGGGATTCGGTCATAGCCATAGGTAATGGCAGGACAAAGGTCCAACCTCAGTGACAGGGGATACATATTGTCCATTCAATGTAAAAGTATGAATACACTTACAGATATCACTGTAGCATATGTGTTTTCTGAGGGGCCTGGCATGTGACAGCAAGATTCCCTACTGCCTGTCAGCAATCATCAATGAATGGCCAGCCATTTCTCAGACATCCACATGTTTGTGCCAAATGGAACACATTCATGAGGCATACATTCACAGTCTGCAAGCATTTGTGTAGTGGGGTGGTGGGATGCCTACAGGGAACATATACAGCAGGTTTGCATTGCTGTCTGTTGTTGTGGCACACTGCTGTTGCTGGACTGTCCCCATATAGTTGTAATATCACATAGCGATTTGTCCGTCACTGGCTGTATGACATATTACTGGGAGCTTGCCCCTAGGGGAGACATCACAGTAGACTGCAATGATGGGTGTAGAGACATACAGCATAATCTGTCACGGCACACAGGAACATACCCAGTATTGCTATTATCTTGGTGATAGCCCCACATATAGTGTGTTGATATACTGTGGGGTATGACATGTGAGGGAGCAGTGGATAGTGCAGACCGCATTGCTTGTGCAGCGGTTTGTACATAATGGATGTCCATGTATCCGGTCCTGTAATAATGTCTTAACTTAACAACTTAAGGAAAAGTTTCAAAAAGGAGACAATTCTGGTCCTAAGGAAGTGGGATTGATTTCTGGGTTGGGGTGGGGGGGAGGGGGGTCTGATGTGGAAGATGCTTTTAGTAATCTCACAATGTGAAGAAAGAATAGATCAACAATCAGGCAAAATAAAATAGCTGACAAATGCAGTTTAATAGAAGTGAATGCTAGGCCTGAGTTGAAAAGCTCACACATGAATGCTAGGCCTAAGTTGAGAATCTCGCATGTGAATGCTAGGTCTGAGTTGAAAAGCTCACATGTTAATGCTAGGCCTGAGTTGAGAAGCTCACACAAATATTTGAAAATTAATGAGACCCACACTTGAGATGGGTCTTGTTCCCTAATGCTGCATCATGTAGAAAACCATTTCCATTTAGAAACAAACTTGCTCCTGCAAGTAATAAAAGGGTCATATCCAGCCATGTACAATGGCTAACAAGAGAAACAAAAACAAAATAATGCTACAATGGTATTGTCTTGCCTGTATGAAGTAGTAGTTATGCTGAATGTGAATCCTTAGCAGGGTTGTTGTAGCCTAATGGCAGATGATTCCCACAAGGGTTGCAGTCTCAGCACTGACACTTCAGGACTGTTGTATCCTAAGTGCTGGTACTTCACGCGAGGGCTGTTGTAACCTTAATGCTATCACTTCACACGAGGATTGTTGTAACATAAACACTGACACTTCACATAAGAGTTTTTTTTAACCTAAATGCTGACAGCTCACATCAGCATTGTTCTAACCTAAGGACAGATGCTTCACACCAGGGTTGTTGTAACCTGAACACTGACACATCACACCAGGGTTGTAACCTAAGTGCAGATGCTTCATGTGATGTCCCAACTCTGGGCATGGCATCAAGAAGCCTGAATCCTTACCCCTGACTCTGGAGAGGGACATTAACTTGGAAAAGAAATGGATACACTCAGTATTTCTAGATGCAGACCTGTCTGCAAAAAGCACAATTTCCTTTAAGAGCAATCAGGGAGCACACACAGTCTGGGGTTTGGGTTTCTCTCTCTGTGTCTCCCCAGGTCCTCAGTAAGGCTCCCCACTGACACAGATGTCAAGTTAAGTCCTCTGCTGAGTGTCCAAGCCAAGTACTCCACCACTCTGTGTGAAACCAGTGTTTCATTTTCCTGCCCAAAGTAGCTGACACATACACTCTTTGAGATTTAATTTTCTCATACACACCTGGGAAAATCTGGCACTGATTACCCGCTCTACCAACTTTGCCCAGACTATAAGGTAGATTCACTGCCACCAATCAGTTACTATAAGACTCTTAAATGGGTATCCAGTTATACTGAGTGAAATTAATAGTAATACAAATTGTAATGTTGATCAAACAACCAGGCTTCCAGGAGTGGTAAGAGTTATCACCAAATAAATGCATACAAATACTCTCAAAACTTAAATATTTTCTAAAAAGGGCCATCCACGATGAAATGTTTAAATATATTTAATAATAATTAATAAAAAACATGAAAATACAAAATATCTATTTACAGTAAGCACCTGCGTTTCAACCACAGAAAATATTAAAATAAGACAGATGAATAGATTCACACAGATACAGAAAAACAATACTTAACTAATCTCACTACATTTTCCTGACTAAGCTAAATAGTTACTATTCCTTGGTTCGTTTACTACAGCAAGGCAAGATGAAGTAGGCAAAGGATCCATCTATGTCAGGTTTCCAAAACAGAGTGCTCAGTCTGACTGAGACACTTCTCAATGCAATATCTAAATATTATTCCTGGGATAGCTTACAGAATGATATCACATCTGGCAATCTGACTCTGTTTCCCACACTATCACCAACACTAGAAGCTGCCAGGTTTTTAGCATCTATGTGTTACCCTATGTACAGATAGACCATTGCTCAGATCTGCTGCAGCTTCTGGAAGTCATAAAACAATTTCAAACCTCTACCCTTCCAGAGTAGCAATTAGCACCCTGCTATAGACAATAAAGAAGGCTTCCTAATACTTGGTTTCCCAGACATTTTGACTCTGGCTGCAACCAGAACTGTCAGATACAATCTTTGTGGCCTAATTTAATTTCAACTGTTTTTCAAAGTTAGCTGTGGCTGAGATTAACCTCTTCTCTTCCAGTATTCTCTGTTAAAACATATACATTTAATTTAGTTACAATATAGTCAGGGCCCACTGTTGGTACATTTTAACACAAGCAACTTTACAAATACATTTTCAACACAAGCATCTGTACAAATCAGTTTGATATACAAATTACATATAATTCTTTACAAAATTCCAGCTATTTGTGCTGGCATATGTTACAAATCCACTGCCCTACTTCTCTTGGCATGGCTGGCAATACCTCAGATCATCGCACTTCACACCAGGATTGTTGTAAGCTAATGACAGATCCTTCACTCCAGGGTTGTTATAACCTAAGGGCAGATGCTTCACACCAGGGTTGTTGTAAGCTAAGGGTAGGACTTTGCGACTGTTCACATTGAACATCATTTGACAACTTTCTGATGACTTTTTCAGATATTCCAAATCCTTACTTGACTTTTCTGTTTTCCTGCTATGCTGCAGCTCAATCCATTTGAAAGTCTATCCACTTTTAATGAACTCTTTCTAATAGAAAATACTTAAAAGATTCACTAATTTAAAATGGTAATTGTGCTTTAAAGTGGTAAGTAACTCTTTGTGCTTGTTTAGATATTAGCCTTATAGGTTCATAGGTTAATACTAGGCTATCTGCCCTGGGGCAATTATAAGCCTAGCCTGATTCTGTATGGCTTACGCCACCCCTTGATTTGAGTATACTGTGCCCTTTTTAAGGTTTAGTTTACTGTGCCTCTGTCTAATAGTGACACAGGAGTAATCCCTGGGACAAACCTATGATCCCCCATCCACTTATCGAGACTCTTCTTGAAGAGATTCAGTGAGGTGCTCTGCCTCACATGAACTGGAATTCTATTCCAGAGCGAAGGGAGCCTCTGGGTTATGAACCTGTCCCTCCAGCAAGTTCTATTTATTTCTGTGCTGAGGTTCAAGTCCCTCGAGCATGTGGCTCTAAGGGATTTAGATTTACTGAGGTGGAGCATGTCCATTAATTCTGGATTTGACATAGCTTTGTATGTCAGGCATAGATCGCCTCAAGTAGGCGGTATGCAACTGAGTAGAGCTGGAGTTTTTAACTGAGCAGCATATGGCATCTGTTTGAGACCCTTGATCCTCTTGGTGAGATACTTTTGGGGTCTTTCTAATTGCTGCAGGTGTCGGGTAAGGTACATCCCAAAAGGGGCATTGTATTCTATGATGGGCCTGATGAGGGATGAATAAAGGGGCACGATTACCTCTCTTGATCTAGATGTGAAACCCTTCGTGATGAGGTGGGCTATGTAGAAGGTCTTTCTAACCACTTTGGCAATGTGGTTTTCAAAGGAGAGATTGCTATCAACTTGGGTCCCCAGGTCCCTAATAACTTTCTCTGTACTTAATGGGTTTCCGCCTATGTGGTAATTTGTGGGCACATTGTTTTGCCAAAGGGTATGACTATACATTTTTGGCATTTAGCTTTAAACCATGGCACTGGCACCAGTTATCTGTCTCTGTGAGACCTTTTGAAGGATGTTTGTGTCAGCTGGAGAGTTGATTATGGTGCCCAGTTTGCAGTCGTCTGCGAACTTGGTGAGCCATAGTCCTCCCACATTTGCCTGTACCTCGGAAAAGTATATACCGAACAAGAGTGGTCCCAGGACAGAACCCTGTGGGATGCCACTTGTGACCGGTTTCGAGTCTGACATGGCTCCAGCAACTCTCACTCTGTGGGTTCTGTCTTTGAGCCAGTTTGTGACCCATCTTGTGACATAGGGTTTATATTTAAGCTGGATAGCTTATCTATGATGCCCGAGTGGGGTATTGTGTCAAATGCCTTTGCAAGGTCCAGATAGGCTGTGTGGACTACCTTCCCTTCATCTATGGCTTTGGTGACTGTTTCAAAGAAGTCAACCAGGTTCAAAAGGCAGGATCTGCCCTTGACAAAGCTGAACTGGGTAGGATCTAGTGTCTGTAGGTCCCCAATGTCTTTGTTTATGAGCTCCATGATGATCCTCTCCATAGCCTTACAGACTAAGCTAGTCAGGCTTATGGGGCGATAGTTTCCAGGGTCCGTAGAGGCTCCACCTTTGTGGAGTGGGACCACTGTTGCTGTACGCCATTCTGTGGGCACATATCCTGTAGTGAGGCTGAGATTATATAGCTGTTTTATTTGTGGGATTAGTTCCTCTTGGAGTTCATGTAGGACGCAACCTGGGACGCCATCTGGTCCCATGGAAGCAGTGTTTTTTGCTTTGGAGAGGGCAGCCTTCACCTGAGCATCTGAGATGTTTGGGAGGCAGCCCTCTGCCGGGATAGATACTTGCTCTTTTTGGGGGGAGGGGGTAGAGAAGTTTGCACTGAACCTGTCTGCCAGGATATTGGCAATGTCTGTGGGTTCAGTGTATTTTTTGTCGTTTAGAATCAACTCAGAACAAGTCTGGGAGTTGCATCCCAGGTTTCTAACATAACTGAAAAAAGCCTTATGATTGTCTTTGGTGTCCTGTGCAATTTTTCTCTCTAAGCTGGCCTTGGAGGATTTTATGAGGGATTGTAATTTTTTGCTAGTACTGATCAGAGATGCCTTCCCTATTAGGGATTTTGCTCTATCATGTAGTAGCTTCCTCCTTCTGTTGTACAGTTTATTTATGGCAGGAGTCCACCAGACTGGATGCCTGCCTTTGGATGATTGGGTCTTGGTTTTGTTTGGGATAGCATGATCCATGCATTCCTGGAGATGTCCGTAGAATGCATTTATATAGGATTCTGCAGTTTGGGCCATAGTTTCCACTGGCCCTGGGGCCTTGAAGGATTCCACTTCGGTTTTGAGAAGTGAGAAGTTCGCTTTTGAGAAGTTTTTCACTGTGGTTTTCTGGGCTGGGGGTGGGGTCGGGATGTGGACATCCAGTGAAATTAATTTATGGTCTGTTGACCATACTTGATAGTGAAGAGAGAGAGGGAAAATGTCAAAAAAACGTAGTGCTCTGTTTGAGGTTAGGAGGTTTTACTGAAATGAGTGCTCTACCCTGAGTTTGCATAACATCATTTTTCAAGCATCCTTTTTTTTATCAGTCTGTGAATAATTCCAAGAAACAGTAGACGTATCCATAATTATTTGAGATTTTTAGATGAGTCTTAGGCTGTTCCTTTGCAGTTTGTTTAATACTATCTTGTTACACATTCTTTTACTTTAATGGGAACATCTGATTGGGCACAACCTTTATTCAGTGTAGACTTATGAGATGATGTCAAATACTTCATATGTATAAATTCTGTTGTGGTATCATAAAGTGAAATAAAGCATGCACATACAGCATTCACATATTTGGGGAAAAAAATGCAATTACAACGGTAATGCAGTCCAATTTATTTTGCATAAAAATGCTTATTCTTAGGGGAGGGGAAAATCTTTGCATATATAGTCTTGTGGTTATGAAACTAGTGGAATTTGTTTCTCAAGTAAAGGAAAAACTTCCAGCTCCCTTACTACACCTCATGTGACCCATGTTCTGTTTGTGACACAGGCAGGGGAGGATAAACAGTTAATACAAGACTGCTGCCCCGAGGCTTGTGGCATTGTAGACACCTAGTGATGGCTGACATTTCACCTGCCTGTAGAGTCTGTGTTGGCTTATACTGATCAAGGCAGGATCATCCTTTTCAAACTGAGGTTGAGGAAATCTTAGTGGGAGCACTAGAGTCTCTTCTCCCTGACCATGCAGCTTGGGGGGCTGGTAGGCATCACTTGAGGAGTCTTAATTGGTTCACTGCCTGTGATGTGACTCACCTGTTGGAATCAAAGGGCCAGTAGAGATGATTCCACAGCAGGAGCTAGTGAGTTGTAGGACCCATGCCTACCTGTGGATGCCAGACTCCAACCCTCTGCAAAATGAATTAGATGATTGGGTACAAGTAGTCAAGCCTTTGGATATTGCAGCCATAAGGAGATGGGAAGGTATATTAAAATTCCCCACCAAATACCTAAAAAATAGCTGCAGATACCTGGAAAGAGTGGCACAAAAATAGAAATCACAATTCAGATCAATAATTTAGACAGCTTGGAAACTGCAATACCACATCAAATAGATAAATAAATAAATAAATAAATAAATAAATAAATACATAAATAAATAAATAATCAAAAAATCTTTTGGCCATCCTTAAATAAATTATTACATCTAGGTCAAACTACCACTCCATCTCCACAGCTTCCAGCAATACTGATTCAATTCCTACTCAGTTTAATTCCTACTTCACACAGGCAATATAATCTCACTTAAACAACAATACTTCACCCCCCCTTTTTACTCATTTCAGCTTGTCCTAACCACTCACATCCCTTTCACTTCAACCCTCTACTTACCTCTACCATCAGAAAGCTCCTAACTAAGCAAAACCAACCTCCTTAGCAACTGACCAACTCCCCTCTGAATACCTAACAATGGCTCCAGATGCCATTGCTTTCCCTGTCTCCATTTTGACAACTAGGTTCATATATGGAAAGTATGTCTTAGCCATCTGGAAACAATGTATAATATACCTTTACACAAAGGAGGCACATCAACAGTCTTCAATAACTATAGCACTATTGCTGTTCTCTCTCCCCTGTCAAAAATCTTCAAGCAGTATATCTATGTGCAGCTTATTCATCATCTTAACTTGAATAACCTTCTGTCCAATGATTAGCATGGGTTAGTACAACCACAGTTCTCCTGCATTTCACTAATACTAAAAGCAGTCAAGCTATTGGGCATTACAGTCATAAGGAGATGGGGAGGGGTATTAACCCCACCCCAACAGAGAATAGCAAATTATTACCCACCATGTTCTTAGACCTGTCTAAAGCATGTGACACGATATCACACCAACATTTATAGTTACTAACTGAACTCTCTTTTTTCAGTCTCTCTCAGTCATTCCTTTGATGGTTCCTTAGTTATTTATCTGAAAGATAAGAAGCACTTAAATGGCAACAGGAGTGCCCACCGTCTCCAGCATGTACAATGAGAGTCCCACAAGACTCCGTACACAAGGACCCCTTCTTTTCAGCATCTTTATAAACAGGTTCTTTAGTACCACACACCCAGTACAGCATGCAAATGATTTAACATTAAGTACATCCTGTGTCTATTTTCTGTTATATCCAAAACCAAAGTGTCTGTGGTTATAAGTTTCAGAAGGGAAAGGAAAGAGTTTCCCTGCAGAATTGGAAGGGAGATGGGCAAGGTGAAGGGAAGGGTCAGTTGTAAAAATTGTAAGAATTTAGTGCTTCTGACAGAAAGTGATCCCTTTGTGTTCTTTAAAGCCAGATTTTGGTTTATTTTGCAATTTAATTTTAGGAAATGTCTTACCTTCTTGTACAGAAAAAAAGGGTTCAGATTTGATGGGGTAGTTCATCAGAAACGTAGGTAACCCATTAGATAAGTTACTTCTTCCCTTTACTTTATAGAGGAATTGACAAACACTGTCTTTGTCAAAAGAAGTTTGATTTTGACATTGTCTGGAAGGGATGCAGCCTGAGTCATACATATCTTGTGAGAACTGAACTAGTAGCAGCTGCTATAAAAGAAGCATCAGATGTATCACACCTGCATTTAAAACAGCTGTATCACACCTGAATTTAAAACAATGCCTCACCATCTGAGAGGAAGAGTTAACCATGTCAGATAGGACTTAGTCTATTAGTATGGAAAGTCAGAAACCACTTTCGCTATGTTATCTTAAAGTGGAAAGTAAGTGCCTCATCATATGTGCTTGGCAGTTGATGACCTAAAACAAAGTGCCTGATGCATTCATTTTTTACCATACCTGCCTACGGTCCTACTTCATTTTTTTAGCCCTCGCCCAGTTACATAATTCTTTCATTTGAAGCTCTTTAAGTAATTTTAAATTACTCATGATCAAAGAAGGGTAACACATGTGTAAAGATGTAAATACTGCACATGTTGTGTATATTAACCTCCTTTACGCAATTTTCTGTAAACATTAAATTGCTACTTTCCCCTCTTAAGTCTGTATCCTAACAATTCTTTTTGCTTCTCAGATTTTAATTGCTCTAATAGATTAGTATGATTTCATTGTTTAGTATCTGTGCACTCTTCTGGGCTGAGTATGACAACAGTCTATGCAGGTCAGTGCTGTACACCACTTAAAAATATTAAATAAAATAAAGAAAATAAAATGTATATACTGACTTGCCATTTCAACACTAATTGAAAAAGCATTGCACAAGCTAACACAAAATGAAGACCTGTAGGGAAATGTTTCTAAGAGTGTCGTTGGAGTAACAGTACAAGAAGGTAAGATGTGGCAGCACTGGGGAGGGCATTCTAGAACAGAATGACACTACGTGTTCCAGGATTTGGGCTATTATAATAACATCACTGAGAGAGGGGAGCAGTTTGTTTGTCAGTATTTTATCAAGACAGTTGTGTTAATTAAGCTTTGTGTTATAAAAGGCGTCAGAGAGAGAAGAGTGCAGGTAGCAAGTACTTTTAATGAAGTATGTTTTCTACAGAGCATTTTAATTAGACAGTTTAGAATTGTGTCCAGCTGTGAAAATTATCTGTCCGTGCATGTCCAGGACAGTAAATCTGCATGTGCAGATGATTTGATGACTTTATATTTCAGCAGAGGTCCTCCTGTTACTTGACTATAAGTTCCATGCTTTCTTCAGCATGAACCCAGGTTTAAATTGTCCTCTCAGATTTAATCATTTGCATGGTGTACATCTTACATCCTGATTTATGTCATCCATAAATGTATCGGCTTTCTGTGGTGCAGCTGAACCGTTGTCTCTACAGATAGTTTGCCTGCATTCTTGCTTTGTATTTTGTGTTTACAAACTGATTGAATTGATTATTACTTGTAATATGCTTGCACCACATTGTATTATTGTTTTCCTTCTATGTTAAGATTTTCCTTGTAACCCGTTTTCGTTGTTTGGTGAGCCAGCACTGCAGCACAGAGTGATGAAGTCCTGACTATCATACTGACAACCCATGTCTGACTAGTGGCCAAGGATTCTGAGATGCTGGTATACCAATCCTAAGGAGAGGGTATGCACCTGGTTGCACCTTGTGGTCAGTCTCTGGCAGAGGCTGGAAATGTGTAGGGGACCATTCCCTTAAAGGAAATAGGTAGGGGGCACTGGCTGAGTCACTGTGGAGGTGAGACAATATGCTACCATGTTGCCATCTGTCTGTGGAAGTTACCAGATGCATGTCAAAGAGGGATATTAAGGCACAAAGAGAAAATACTCCTCGGGAACAGTATGAAGCTACAACAAAAGCCTCAGCCTCCTCACTGGCCCTGTCCATAGGTCAGTGTAAGTCCAGAGGAGGTAGCAGTACCTGGCAGGCCAAGTAGACAACGATAGGCCCTGGGAGCAGCTGACAAACAGCTGTGAGGAGCAAAAAAAAAAAAGTTTTCATTTTTCACTGGGCCATCATAGATCATGGATTATTTTCCTGAAAAGTAGATTAATATACAAACAAATCAATAAGGGATACAGCGATAGAGAAAGAACTCTGTGATACACTGGATTAGAGGTAAGTAGCTCCTGTAGTAAGCATCTGGGCATCAATCTAATGAGCCGTGAACAGCAAGGCTATGTGTCTGTAAATATATTTGAAAACTTTAAGAGTATACCAAATGTGTAAAAGAAATTTATCTATAAAATGTATCAGTTTTTGCATTCTACTTTTTATTGTCATTAAATTCAGAATGTTGCTGATTTTTTTTCTTTTGCTGGGGTGACCTCGAGCTGTGTAAGTAGCATTACACCAGTGGTAAAAGTTAGATATGTTGTCAAATTGTCAAACCAGTCACTCGTCAAAAGATAATTTTGAATGGTATCTTTTTGAACTGATAATATGTACTCATAATTAATATTATAAACAATGCTACTCCAGCTTTTCTTATCAGATTACTGCTGCAGATGAGACAACTGCATCATTCTGAATTATGCTAGCAAACAGGCTGGAAGATAACTCTTACTGAATACTAGCATGTAAAGGACTGAGTCTTTGACGGACCTGCTTACAGCCACATAGATATAAACATGCACCCGGTACTTGAACTGGATTACTGAAGAATTCTCAGAAGGCAGATGCAGCCACAGATTTTTTTCTACACACTTCAGTGACAAGAATATCTGTCACTTTACATATCGAGCATTCACTTTGCACAGTGCAACAAAATTGTTCCTGTCTTGTTTCTTACCATCAATGAGTTCATCATCATCTCATTTGCAGAAATCTGCACAACAGACTGCCTTTTATCTTGTTTCTAGTTATACTCAGAAGAAATATTATCAGCTTTAGCACAGATATTTTCTTACTTTTCACCAACATCATGTTCGTGTCATCATGGGAGTCTGCATTATACCTACCCATTCTGTAAAAATGCCACTAGGTAACAGCACACTGTAGTACCTGGTGATTTTACTCCCAAATATTTCATCAGCACAAACTACATCACATTCCTGC
The DNA here is from genome assembly GCF_019279795.1 of Protopterus annectens. Taxonomy (NCBI): domain Eukaryota; kingdom Metazoa; phylum Chordata; order Ceratodontiformes; family Protopteridae; genus Protopterus; species Protopterus annectens. Next base: position 823,122,632 of record NC_056750.1, on the reverse strand, counting down.
TCTGTATCATCAGCAGAGTGTTTTTCCATTAAGCTCTTTGTTCTTTATTGTTCTGTAGTATTACATTTTCTAGAACCTCTTTGTCCCAGATTACATAATGTGATTGAAAACTGGAAACTCACAGCTTCAGATTCTATTAGTGTCAAATAACTGTTTGACATTTATTAAAATGTTTAACCACTCAGTGTTTGGATTAATCAGTTTGAAAAGTGGGCACACTGTGAAGTTTAGAAAAAAACTTGAGAAAACCTACCTGAACCTGGTTGGCAAATGTCAGTGGCATGGCTAAATTCTGGCCTTGTGTCTCCTCAGTCAGCATGTCCATTGTCTGGCTACTTTGTGTTGAGTGGTTATGAGGTAGCCTCTTTCTTATACCACCTGGTTTCAGGTAAGGAGATTGCCACCAAATTGCCACACTAATAGAACCATTGGGTTTCCCATTCGGATCTCTGAGAATGAAGTCACCTATCAAAATATATGACAGTTAAAACAGGGCAAAGATTTGCTGCAGATCTCAACAGAGAAAACTTTATACAATCATATGAGATGGATAAAACTATATATTTTTGTTTCTGAAGGAAACTCAGTCCCTAGTGTCCCTAATTGTTCAATAGTCTTTATTCCATTATTTATGTAATTATTTCTGGTGGGGCTTAATGTCTGTGAGAGTTACTGTCTGCCTGTTTACAAGCTGTGTGTCGATGTTCTGAAGCTAACAGACAAAACACCAAAAAAAAAAAAATAGGCATCTATTTTTTTCACTGAGTTTTGGTGTTTTTTTTTTTTTTTTTGGTTTGGACTTTGATTTACATCATCATCAGGAAAATGGATTTGTATTTCTTCTTTCTGATGTTCTGAAGCTGCCAATTCTTTGCCTATTTGGCAAACAAGATATTCAACAACTTCAGAAAGATGTTATATTATTCACTGTTTCTTGCTTCAGTTCAAAGTTAGGCTACCAAGGTAGGCATAAACCATCGAGAGGACTCACAGAGCAATTTCTCACAATCATAAAATTTTCAGCCTATAAAATATTTTAAAATAAATTTAATCCCAGCACTGATGCTGTGTAGATATGTACACTTTTTTCTGTAAAATAGGGTATTGTTTACTTCTCACTGACTTGAATTTGTTAGCATACATTTCAGCTTTTGTAAGAGTGATTCCTCAGTAGAAGAGTTTGGGGGGGATTAATGAAGGTAGAAGAAGTAAACCTGGAGTCTTAACCAGCTTATGTATTTAATTTGCAAACAGTGTAAAATGATGGGGCTCTAGTATCTGATGAAGTACAGAAACTGGGATTTCATATCAAGATAATACTAATATATAGGTCTGCACCAGGTCTGCCTGAAGTAACAATCTCTCCAGTGGTGCTTTTCTTGTCTACAGCAGGCCTGATTTCATTCATTCATTCAACAATACCAGTTTTATGCAGTTCAGGGTTGTGGTGGTGCAATCAATGAGCACAGAGCAGCCAAGGATTGAATGCTAGTCTATAGCAACATGTACACATTTTTGTTACTCACAGAAAAAAAGTAATAAAAAGAAATGCAACAAAATAGTATACACACACATACTCACTTGTGGCATGCATACCTGCAGACAACTTGGAGGTTCATAGGTATGTACTAGGCTATCTGCCCGAAGGCATTTATAAGCCTAGCCAGAATGTGTTGGCTTTCGCCGCTCCCTTAGATTAGTTCCCTGTACCTCTGTCCAGCAGAGCCACTAAAGTGATCCCCGAGGTAAACTTTCTGTTTCCCATCCACTCGTCAAGGTTTCTCTTGAAGAGTGTTAGCAAGGAGCTCTGCCTAATGTAGATTGGGATCTTGTTCCAAAGCATGGGAAGTCTCTGGGACAGGAATCTATCCCTCCAGCATGTCCTATTTATTGTTGTGGTGAGGTTTAGATCCCCAGAGCATGTGGCTCACAGGGATAAGTTTTTTTTAGGTGGAGCATGTCCATCAATTCTGTGTTGGACATAGCCTTGTATGTCAGGCAGAGATCACCTCTGAGTAGGCGGTATGCAACCGAGTACAGCTGTAATTTCTTCAGCTAAGTTGCATAGAGCATCTGTTTGAGGCCAGTGATCCTCTTGGTGAGGTACTTCTGTGGTATTTCCAGCTGTTGCAGGTGTCTTGTAAGGTACATCCCAAATGGGGCGTTGTACTCTATGATGGGTCTGATGAGTGATGAGTAGAGGGGCACAATGACCTCTTTTGATCTGGATGCAAACCCTTTTGTGATTAGGTGGGCCACGTAGAAGGATTTTCTAACCACTTTGGCAATGTGATTATCAAAGGTGAGATTACTATCTACTTGGGTCCCCAGATCCCTTATTACATCTTCCGTATTTAGGGGACTACCACCTATGTGGTAGTTTGTGGGTACTTTGTTTTTTCCAAAGGGGATGACTATGCACTTTTTGGCATTTAGCTTGAGGCCATGATTTTGACACCAGGTATCCATCTCAGTGAGACCCTTTTGGAGGATGTCTGTGTCAGCCAGAGAGTCAATTATAACTCCTAGTTTGCAGTCGTCTGCGAACTTGGTCAATCATAATCCTCCTGTGCTTGCATATACCTCTGAGAAGTATATGCCGAACAGGAGGGTTCCTAGGACTGAGCCCTGGGGAACTCAACTTGTAACCAATTTAGAGTCGGACCTAGCTCCTGCAACTCTCACCATGTGGGTTCTGTCCATGAGCCAGTTGGCAACCCATCTTGTGACATAGGGGTTTATGTTCAGGTTGGTGAGCTTGTCTATAATACCAGAATGGGGAATGGTGTTGAAGGCCTTTGCAAGGTCTAGGTAGGCTGTGTGTACCACATTTCCCTCATCTACAGCCTTGGTAACTGTCTTCAAAGAAGTCCACCAGGTTTAGAAGGCATGATCTGCCCTTAACAAAGCCAAACTGGGTAGGGTCCAGTGTTTGGAGTTTCCCAATGTCTTTGTTAATGAGTTCTATGATGATGCGCTCCATAGCCTTGCACACCAAGCTAGTCAGGCTTATAGGGCAATAGTTCCAGGGGTCTGTTGTGGCTCCACCTTTGTGGAGCGGAATAACCGCTGCTGTGCACCACTCTATGGGTACGTAGCCTGTGGAGAGGCTGAGTTTGAACAGTGTGTTTAGGTGAGGGGTTAGTTCATCTTTGAGCTTGTGTAGGACACAGCTTGGGACACTGTCCAGTCCCATTGATGCTGTGTTTTTGGCTTTGGAGAGGGCTGTTTTAACCTGAGTGTCTGTGATTTCAGGGACTCTACATTCTTCTGGTATGGTTATGGGCCCTCTTGAGGGTGAGAGGGGGGATAAGTTTGCGCTGAACCTGTCTGTCAGGATGTTGGCGATATCAGTCGGTTCAGTGTATTTTGTGCCATTCTGCACTAACTCCGAGCAGATCTGAGCATTGCCACTTAGATTCTTGACATAGCTAAACTCGTGGTTATCTTTGGAGTCCTTGCCAATTTTTCTTTCAAAGCTTGCCTTGGATGATTTTATGAGGGATTGTAGTTTCTTGCTGATACTGATTAGGGATGTCTTCCCTTCTTGGAATTTTACTCTTTTCTGTACTAGTTTCCTTCTTCTATTGTATAGCTTGTTTATGGCAGGAGTCCACCAGACTGGTTTCCTTTTCTTGGAGGAGTGAGTCTTGGTTTTGCTTGGGATGGCATGATCCATGCATTCTTGTAGGTGCCTGTAGAATACATTAGTAAAGGATTTTGCAGCTTGAACAGTGTTATCCTTCAGCATGGGGGCTTTAAAACTTTCCACCTCGGTCTTAAGTAACGTGAAGTTTGCTTTTGAAAAGTTTTTCACGGTGGTTTTCTTGTCCGGGGGTGGGAGCAGAATGTGGATATCCAAAGTGATTTGTTTATGGTCAGATCTAACCAGCGAGGGGTTGACCTCTGGTGTGGTGTGTCGCCCATGTTGGTGATGACCAGGTCCAATATGTTGTCACCTCTGGTGGGAGTGTTGACCAGTTGAACCAGGGTGTTTGAGTTTATAAATTCCAGGAAATGTTGGGCAATGGAGTTAGTACTTGAGTAGTTCTCCCAGTTAATTTTTGGGTAATTGAAATCACCCAATATTAGGGTGCTTGGTAGGACCTTTAGGTTTCCCAGTGTTTCCAGAAATGTGGAATGGGGGTCCTGGGACATGGTGTGTGATCTGTAGCAAGCTACAATTTGAATTGCAGTTTTGCCCATTGTTAGTTGCACGTGGATGATTTCTGAAGCATCGTGCTGTGCCTCTAACCTGGAGGTGTGAGTATCCTTGATGAATATGGATACACCCCCGCCTTTTTTATTTTGGTTTGGGTTCTGTGGCCGAAATATATGGTATAAGTTGTAGCCTGGTAGTGCTGGGGTGCTCTCTGGAGCCTTAAACCAGGTTACTGTTACTGCACATATATTGATTTTCTCCATACTGAAGAGTGCCTTGAGTGTGTGCATTTTGAGGTTCAGACTTCTGGCATTGAGTAGCATTACCCTCAGTTTTTTGTTACTTAACCTGGGAGGAAATTAGAGCATTGGACAAAAGCCATATTATTACAGGGCAGAAATACAGAGCGCACACCATAAGCAAATGGACCTAAAGGATCAAGTGTTCTGAGGCAGCAGTGTTAACTGCTGTACCATTGTTCAGCTTCAGCCAACCAAACTTAAATGTGACCTCGATCTCTTATGTTAGGCAACGGGTTGATACAGATTGTATATGGGTTATAACCTCCTGTGAGGCTTTAAATTGAGGAGGAGTTGATAGATGGACTCAATCTCTGATCAGCCTGTATGGTAGGGGAGGAGTTGCTACTGATTGTAGATGGGTTACAAAATTGGGCATATACTTCTCAGATGTCAAGTCTACTTGACATTGTCAATGCAAGTGCTCTGGAACAGCTGGTCTGCACTCCCACAAAGTGCTCCATAGTAGTTACAAGCATTGTATCCCCCAGAGTAATGCACTCATTGGTAACATCAGATGATAAATTGGTCTCCTCTTTAAAATAAATTAACTGTAGTACCCCCATCAAACCCTAAAACCCTAAATAATTTTTCCAAGGTAAATGACCTTCTATTAAGTGCTAGCATAGGTAATTTTAAAGCTTCCACTAAACCTGAAAACATGACAGACTATGCAGAAGTATACATGAATGCCCTGTATAACCACTTAAACAACTGTATAGAAATGGCAGTGCTTGATCAAACTAAACCCAGGTCTAGCCAGAAAAACAAGCCATCTTAGTGGACCCCCGGCATAAACAGACTATATAACAGAAGGAAGAAATTCCTGTCTAGAAGAAAGTGGAAGAGTGTAAAACAGAAAAAAATCCCTCATTAGTCTCAACAGGCATATCAGGGAACTAGTCAAGTCTTCAGAAGCTAAATTTGAGACTAAAATAGCCTCCCAAGCAAATAATAACTACAAAGCATTTTTTAGCTATGTCTGAAATCTTAAGTGAAACACTCAACATGTGCTGAGTTGGTTGTAGATGGCACTACCTATACTCTGTCAGATGAAAGAGCAAACCTGCCGGCCAAAACATTCAGCTCAGATTTCACCCCCTCATTACCTCTGGTCACTCCCTATGAACTACCCCCTAGCATTCCTTTGCCTGTCATCACAAATGAACATGTCATCAGTGTGCTCTCTAAAGAGAGAAACGGCATCAGTGGGCCTTGATGGAATCCTGTGATGCTTATTAAATAGCTTGAAATGTGACCTAGCAGACCCATTCAGATCTCTAGTTAACCACAGTTTCCAGGCAGGCTTTGTCCCAGTAGAGTGGAGGATGCTAACAGTTATCCCTCTACACAAGGGGGACCATCAATTGACTCAGAAAACTACTGACCTAGAAGACTGACTAGCCTCAGATGCAAGACTATGGAAAGGATAATCATGGACCTGATTAACAATGACATAGGAAATTGCCAGACTCTTAGACCCAACCTAGTTCAGCTTTGTCAAAGGCAGGTCCTGCCTGTTCAGTCTGGCGGACTACTTTGAAAAGGTCACCAAGGACATGAATGAGGGTAAGACAGTGTATACCACCTGCCTTGAACTGACCAAGGCATCTGACCCAATACACCACTCGGGTATTATAGATACATTCACAAAATTAGACATAAGCCTCTACGTCACCAGATGGACAGCCAAATGGCTCATGGATAGAGCACATACTATTAGAGACGGGGAATCCGCATCCCCCAGTCACCAGTGAGGTACCACAGGGCTCAGTGTTGGGTCTCCTCCTGTTTGGGATATATTTCTCAGATGTCAAGGTTAATGTAGATGGCCTTTGGCTGACTAAGTTTTCTAGAGACTGCAAGTTGGGGGCAATCCTTGACTCCCCAAATGATGTTGATATCCTACAGAAAGGTCTGACCCATTCTAAGATTGGTGTTGTAGCCATGGCCTCAAACTAAATGCAAAGAAGTGCATAATTACACCCTTTGGGAAATCAAATATCCTTACAAATTACAGCATTGATAGCACCCACCCAACAGTAGAACCAGTGGTGAAAGATCTGGACTCAGTGGTGATAGATCTGGGTACTTAGATAATAATCTGAACTTTGACCACCATGTGTTCACAGTGCTGAGGAAATCCTTCTTTGTGTCTCAGATTATAAGAAAGATTATGGCATACAGATCTAAGGATGTCATAGTACTACTATACTCAGCACTCATCAGACCAATAATCGAGTACAATGTACCCTTTGGCATGTACCTTGCTAGGCCACTGCAACAGTTGGAGTACTCTCAGAAGTTACTCACTAAAAAATACAGGGTATAATCAACATGTCATACATGGACCAATAAAAAGCCTCATCACTTTATTCAGTTTCCTACCAGTTATTGAGTGGTGATCTGTGGCTGACCTACAAGGCAGTCTCTGACATAGCCCTGATGGAAATGCTACACATTCACAAAACTAACTCAAGAGGGTTACCTGCTCCAGAGATCTAAACCTGATCTCTGACATGAATATGTCATGTGAAGCAGAGCCCTTCCGTGACCATATTCAGGCACAATCAGGAACAATAGATGGGAAATTGCAAATTCACTCTTGGGATGGCACCCATGTTCCTTATGGACAGAGGTGTGTAGAAATAGTCGAAACTCTGCTTGCTGTCCCTTGGTATTCATTTATTTATTTGTTTACTCATATTTGATTAGTGTGAAAGTTTGATTGGCTAGAAGCCTGTTTTTAGCAGAGGCCCAGGGAGAAAAGCTGCAAAATATTACAAAATATTTTAAAGCATAATAATTTTACAATCTTCAAAAAATAAAACAAAAAATCTGCAGTTTAAAGAATTATAATAAATTAGTGATAACATAAAATAGTTCCGCGGTGGTACGGCGGTAGCGTTGTTACCTCACAGCAAGAGGTTCTCCCATTCGATTCTCGGTGTGGCTTGGGAGTGCCTTCTTTGTGGAGTCTGCATGTCCTCCACATGGTTGGGTAGCGTTCGAAAGACATGCGTGCGTAAATGGGCGTGCCTTTGTTGAAGGTTGGGCATAGAGCTGGCACCTCAGCATTTCGTAAAAATCTACTGCCAATCATTAGCGGACTGGAGTTCCACTGTGGCGACCCCTTACCAGGAAAAAGCCGAAAGACAAACAACAATTGATAACATAAAAACATTGGTTAAGAATCGATAAGTTATATGACAATCATTTAATACTTATAGAAATTTTAGACAGTTTGTAGAGAAATTAAAGTTAAGTCGTCTTTCCCCAGGGATAGAAAATTGGGTAAAATCTGAGCAAAACTGGTTAGGCTTGTAAGGGCTCTTGAGCCATTACCTAGTAATCTACGGACCTGTTAGATCGCTGATGAGACTGTAATTAGGAAAGGAATCGTTACAGATTGTAGATGGATTAGATACCTTGTGAGGATGTAAACCAGGGAGTGGTTGCTACAGACTGTAGATGGATTAAATCTCCTGTGAGGCTGTATATTAGGGAAGGGGTCACTACAGATTGTAGATGGGTGCCAGGGAGATCAAAGATATGGGATGGTGGCAGTCTTACTAACTTAATGATTAAACAATGACATCACTGAGTTAGGAATCCTTAAAAATAGAAGAGCAAATGTATGAGGATATTCAGTATTTAAAAAGAAATGTTTACAGCCTTAGACCATCTGATAGCTCATTTATGCTGTGCTTGAAATTTTACATTATTCTCACTAGTAATCTTTGACTATGATTTTCTGAAGTGTCTCTTCCCCTCTTGGGGAGCACCTCTTCCACCTTTCCTACCCACATCTGTCCTCCACTATTGCAGTACTTGTCCCTTTTGTTGTCATCAGCTGATGGCCAGTTTTCTGACAGAGACTATTTAACTGTAGCAGACAGATCAACAGCAGTGCTTGAGGGACAGAGTTCTAAAAAGGAGCATCATGCCACATTTTTTCCCTTTTGTATGAGGATAATGACATACAGTCATATGTCGGTGTCTTGTTACTTGCAAACATGTGCATACTGTACTGTATGTCATTTATTTATATTTATTTATTGTATTTATTTGACATTTGCTAACCGGCTTAGTCTAACTGAGCCAGAGGCAAATTTTCAGTGAAGACTCGAGGAGAAAAGCTCCAAAAAGTTCACAATTATATTAAGTTTATAGCATAACAAAAACGAACAGTTATACATAAGACATAAGAATATCATTAGAACAGTTAACATCATGACAATTGTAGATGAGATACAATTAAAATGTAAAAATAAGATTATGTATTTGGTACAAAATATATGTTACACAAAGTATTTAAAGAGGAATAGACATGGTGCAGATACAAATTATAAAGATTTTAATACCGTGGACTATATTTTGAATAAAAATCCAGAAACTAAATGATATAGACTTAAAAGACAGAGAGAAGAGGAGAGAAGAGGTGAAACAAAAAGGGGAGAATAAGAGATGATTAGTGCAGTAAGGCATGTCACAACCCGCATCCTAAATGAGAACACTCCAATAAATGTTTGCTGCATGTTCCACCATTCATGCTAATTCACTGTTTTTTCCTGAAATAAGGTTGTCGGTGTCATTGGCAGATGTTGTCTTTGTGTCGGTGGGTTAACTTTTCAATGTTTAAAGGAAGCTGCTGTCAAGTATTCAGGTATTATTGATAAGCTCACCAGCCTGGGCATAAACCCTTATGTCACAAGATGGATCACAAAATGGCTCTCAGACAGATCCCATAAAGTAAGAGTAGCGGGATCTATGTCCGAATCCAGACCAGTAACATGTGGTGTGCCTCAGGGCTCTGTCATGGGGCCCCTCCTGTTTGGCATATACTTCTCAGAAGTACAGGCAAGCACGGAAGGGCTGTGGCTGACTAAGTTTGCAGACGACTGCAAACTGGGTGCTATAATAGAGTCTCCGGCCGACATGGAGATCCTCCAGAAGGGCCTAAATGAGACTAATGCATGGTGTCAAAGCCATGGTCTCAAGCTAAATACAAAAAAATGCATAGTAATCCCCTTTGGAAAAAACAGAGTACCTGCAAACTACAATATAGGAGGTAATCCCCTGAAATCTGAAGAAGAAATAAGGGATCTAGGGACCCAAGTAGATAGTCAGCTTTCCTTTGATAACCATGTTGCCAAAGTGGTTAGAAAATCCTTCTGTGTGTCCCATCTGATCACGAAAGGGTTCGCATCAAGATCTAAGGATGTAATGGTGCCCCTCTACTCTTCCCTCATCAGACCCATTATTGAGTACAATGCACCAATTGGAATGTACCTGGATAGACATCTCCAGCAGTTGGAGAGACCACAGAGGTACCTAACCAAGAGGATTACTGGCCTCAAACAGTTGCCCTATGCAGCACGATTGAAAAAGCTAAAACTGTTCTCTGTTGCATACCGCCTTCTCAGAGGCGATCTCTGTCTAACGTACAGAGCCATGTCCAACCCAGAATTGTTGAACATGCTCCATCTTAGCAAACCAAATCTACTCGAGCTACACGCTCTAGGGATATAAATCTCAACACAACAATGAATAGAACATGCTGGAGGGATAGATTCCCTTCGCAGAGACTTCCCTTACAATGGAACAGGGTCCCGATCAACATAAGACTCACTATCATCCTTCAAGGGGAACCTTGATGAGTGGATGGATAACAGAAAGTTCACACCGGGGATCACACCAACAGCACTACTAGATAGGGGCCAAGGGTACTAACTGCTAGTACAAGGGTCTAGGGAACTACTAAAGGGGAGGTGAATACCGCACAACATGGCTGGTCTAATATATGCCTTCAGGCAGATAGCCCAGTACCAACCTTTGAACCTATAAGTTAAAAGGCACATAGAAACTTTTGTAAACAATACATATTTGTCTGCCAACATATTTTAAGCCTGCACTCCTGTGGTGAATAATAATTATAAATTATTATCCCCTGTGGTGAAAGACAATGTTAGGTTACTGAATGTTGTGACTTAATTCTGAAGATACGGACTAAAATGCAGTTATGTTTTTTATTTTGTTTTACTTTTGTAGTTTGTGCTAATTTATACTATACTGGTTGAGTTGATGACTTGAAAATAATAAAAGTATAAAGCAGCTTCTAAAATGTGCATTGTACTTTGCTGTACAATGTTAAGTTGAGCATTAGTTAATGAATGCCTGTAATTGTCCTAACTTAAAGCACCGAGATTAATGAATGCCTGTAACCGTAGTTTTAATTTTACTTCTAAACTCTTTTTAATTATTCGTACATCTGTATCCTGAAAAGTCTTGAGAAATGATCGAAGAAAATTAATCTCTGACTTCCTCAAGTCACTTTACTATTAATCGAGCTATAATGTAATTAATCACCAATTCCCAATCTGCATGTCCTGCGCTACTGGTATGCTTATGAAAGATGGCAGCAGGTGGACAGTGAGCTGAAAGTCTTTGGTCTCATTTTGCTTTAAACACAGGTTTAAATTCTGTTTTTATAACATTTTCTTTTATAAAGTAATCTGTGTTGTGTTAAACATTCAACACTACTTTAAAGTGCTATTCATTTAGGCAGTTGTATCTGTTTGCCTTTGTTTTTTTTTTGTTTTTTTGTTTTTTGTTAAAGGTTGTCTATCTCCTAACATTAGCTGAAACGTGGAATTAAAAATGTTGAAGCAGAATCTCTATAAAGGCAAAACAATCAGTTTCAATAATGCTTGAAAAGGTTCTAATTTCAAGCATCTGACAACTGACAAAGTTGACAAATGTGTTGCAAGTCAAGGGAAAAGGTCCATATAGTCTACATAGCCTGCACAGCAATAGTTAAAATTGTGTCTTTGGTTTCATTAAAAGGTTTTAAAGATGTCCTAAGAATGTTGTTCCAATTTTAACAGCAATTCAGATGAGACAACCCTTTATTTCTGTAAATAAACTCTGTTTTAAATTAAATTAATAAAATTCGAACCCACTCTCTTCTTTCGCCATTTAGCCTCAGCATGTCTATATCCTGCCTTGGATTATGGTCCGGGCACAAGTGAATGCGAGGGTCCTGATACTGCTCACAATGTTTAGCCTCAGCATGTCCATATCCTGCTTTGTATTATGGTCCGGGCACAAGTGAATGCGAGGGTCCTGATACTGCTCACAATGTTTAGCCTCAGCATGTCCATATCCTGCTTTGTATTATGGTCCGGGCACAAGTGAATGTGAGGGTCCTGATACTGCTCACGATGTTTAGCCTCAGCATGCCTATATCCTGCCTTGGATTATGGTCCGGGCACAAGTGAATGCGAGGGTCCTGATACTGCTCACTATGTTTAGCCTCAGCATGCCCATATCCTGCTTTGTATTATGGTCCGGGCACAAGTAAATGCGAGGGTCCTGATACTGCTCACGATGTTTAGCCTCAGCATGCCCATATCCTGCCTTGTATTATGGTCCGGGCACAAGTGAATGCGAGGGTCCTGATACTGCTCACGATGTTTAGCCTCAGCATGCCTATATCCTGCCTTGGATTATGGTCCAGGCACAAGTGAATGTGAGGGTCCTGATACTGCTCACAATGTTTAGCCTCAGCATGCCCATATCCTGCCTTGGATTATGGTCCGGGCACAAGTGAATGCGAGGGTCCTGATACTGCTCACTATGTTTAGCCTCAGCATGCCCATATCCTGCTTTGTATTATGGTCCGGGCACAAGTAAATGCGAGGGTCCTGATACTGCTCACGATGTTTAGCCTCAGCATGCCCATATCCTGCCTTGTATTATGGTCCGGGCACAAGTGAATGCGAGGGTCCTGATACTGCTCACGATGTTTAGCCTCAGCATGTCCATATCCTACTTTGTATTATGGTCCGGGCACAAGTGAATGCAAGGGTCCTGATACTGCTCACAATGTTTAGCCTCAGCATGCCTATATCCTGCCTTGGATTATGGTCCAGGCACAAGTAAATGCGCGGGTCCTGATACTGCTCACTATGTTTAGCCTCAGCATGCCTATATCCTGCCTTGGATTATGGTCCAGGCACAAGTGAATGTGAGGGTCCTGATACTGCTCACTATGTTTAGCCTCAGCATGTCCATATCTTGCCTTGGATTATGGTCCAGGCACAAGTGAATGTGAGGGTCCTGATACTGCTCACAATGTTTAGCCTCAGCATGCCTATATCCTGCCTTGGATTATGGTCCGGGCACAAGTGAATGTGAGGGTCCTGATACTGCTCACGATGTTTAGCCTCAGCATGCCCATATCCTGCCTTGGATTATGGTCCAGGCACAAGTGAATGCGAGGGTCCTGATACTGCTCACGATGTTTAGCCTCAGCATGCCTATATCCTGCCTTGGATTATGGTCCAGACACAAGTGAATGCGAGGGTCCTGATACTGCTCACTATGTTTAGCCTCAGCATGCCTATATCCTGCCTTGGATTATGGTCCAGACACAAGTGAATGCGAGGGTCCTGATACTGCTCACTATGTTTAGCCTCAGCATGCCTATATCCTGCCTTGGATTATGGTCCGGGCACAAGTGAATGCGAGGGTCCTGATACTGCTCACTATGTTTAGCCTCAGCATGCCCATATCCTGCCTTGGATTATGGTCCAGACACAAGTGAATGCGAGGGTCCTGATACTGCTCACGATGTTTAGCCTCAGCATGTCCATATCCTGCTTTGTATTATGGTCCAGGCACAAGTGAATACGAGGGTCCTGATACTGTTCATGATGTTTAGCCTCAGCATGCCCATATCCTGCCTTGGATTATGGTCCAGGCACAAGTGAATACGAGGGTCCTGATACTGCTCACAATGTTTAGCCTCCAGGCACAAGTGAATGCGAGGGTCCTGATACTGCTCACAATGTTTAGCCTCCAGGCACAAGTGAATGTGAGGGTCCTGATACTGCTCACAATGTTTAGCCTCAGCATGCCCATATCCTGCCTTGGATTATGGTCCGGGCACAAGTGAATGTGAGGGTCCTGATACTGCTCACAATGTTTAGCCTCAGCATGCCCATATCCTGCCTTGGATTATGGTCCAGGCACAAGTGAATGTGAGGGTCCTGATACTGCTCACAATGTTTAGCCTCAGCATGCCCATATCCTGCCTTGGATTATGGTCCAGGCACAAGTGAATGTGAGGGTCCTGATACTGTTCACAATGTTTAGCCTCAGCATGCCCATATCCTGCCTTGGATTATGGTCCAGGCACAAGTGAATGCGAGGGTCCTGATACTGCTCACGATGTTTAGCCTCAGCATGCCCATATCCTGCTTTGTATTATGGTCCGGGCACAAGTGAATGCGAGGGTCCTGATACTGCTCATGATGTTTTAGGGTCCTGGTACTGCTCACGATGTTTCAGCACTGAAGTGCCTATATGCATTTAGCAAACTTTATTCAGTGCATCTAGCATGTTGTCTGGCTGCCTGATTTTGTGACCCTGGACAGGTGACAGATATGCAGTAATGTTCACTAACATATGAATTCTGCACACAGGTTCAGGATGTCTGCTTATGTGCTTCTGTATAGCTCCTCAAGTATATGTGCATTTTTTACTTTTCCTTGCCAGCACCAACGTGAATCATGCAAGGATCTGCTCAGCTATCTCCCGAGAAAAGGACAAGCATCTCAACAGATGTCAGCTTAGCCCTCCCTGCCCAGTCCTGTCCTGTGATCTGAATATTGTCATTACTGTCTCCTGGGAAAACTCTCTGTTCTGGGCATGCTCAGTCCATCCCTTCTTGGCTATCCACATGAAATTTTAAACATGTTCCTGAAGTTAGTTTACTGGAAATGATGATAAATGACTTGGCTCTGTGCTAGTAGGCTAGTGTTAGATATGAGTGCTAACAATGGAGTTATGTCATGTTGTTAAACCGAACTGAAGATCATCAGAAACTGAGGAATAATGTTGAGCTACCAAAGGAACTGAAACCACATAAATAACTTGCTGAAAACAACTTTCATTGATCTTCAAACTACTTTTTTTTTGGCAGGTGGGCAAGCTCCCCTGCAACTTCCATGTGAGAAGACACTTTACACAAGCTTTTACTTGTATATACCTACTCCAAAGTCACATGACAGTCAAGCAAACAACAAACTCCACTGGCATTGAAAGTGGTTTTCTATAAATTTACTTTGTGGTGTTGGCACTCGCTGAAAGAGTACTAGCCTCTCTGAGAATAGTTACAGTCTGTAAACTATATTATACTAGGACTTCCCTTATACATATGTAAAACAGACCATTTCTACCCATGTAACCTAGCCAAGGTCTGCATGGAAATGCTGCACAAAAGCACTATGTGGGCTCACTGCCTACATGGCTGTGGGTGGGGTCCATATGCAATGCCAAAAAGTGGCAGGCAAAGGAAGTTTGGATTAAAACAGACAAACCTTGACAGTGGAAAATAGCTTTGGAATTTGGACTGTCACCTCATTGCTGGGAATGAGACAGAGATGTTGTGGAATGTTGGAAGCTGGGAATGAGACAGAGATGTGGAATGTTGGAAGCTGGGAATGAGACAGAGATGTTGTGGAATTTTGGAAGCTGGGAATGAGACAGAGATGTTGTGGAATGTTGGAAGCTGGGAATGAGACAGAGATGTTGTGGAATGTTGGAAGCTGGGAATGAGACAGAGATGTTGTGGAATGTTGGAAACTACCAACTGCACTTAGTCAGTCTTATCTCTTATGCTGGACTGGTTCTAGAAAAGATTTCTGAAGCAAAACTGGTCTCTGTCATATTGCAAGGCTGACCCCCAGGAGAGGTCTCTGGTAGGTTTATAAGTGCTCACAAGCCCCCAACTGGCTATCACTCTTTGGGTTTGTGCTAGTAAATGAGATCTTCATCTGAATCAGATTGTAATTTGCAGAAAGGAAAATGTTGTTGTTTGTGTATTTGCATCTTACAGCTGTTCAGAGAGTTCAACCTTCTTCTTAGCCATGAAAACAATGCTGGACAGTGTACCAGTTATGAATTTTGTAGTTCTGCTGGGACATTTCAACACTACATCTGAAGATGATGGAAGTGCTTGTAGTGGGCTGACTGAAGAAAGGTTTACCTGATCTCTGCTAGGGCAGTAAAATGATGTTGGAATGCTGTGGTCATCATAAATTTCCTATAACTAATATTCCAACTGAACAGAAGAGTGTTCGTGAGTATAGCTGGTACCATAACACCTTTGGCCAAATGACCATGACTGATCTTGTAATGAGTCATCAGACTTATGGCTTGAAGTTCTGCACACTCAATTCAGTAGATGTACTGAAATGTCATGTGATCACCAGCTAGTACTGAAATGATTTAGACAGCAATGCCAGGACTATGGGAGTTCAGATCCTCCCAAAAATGCTGAAGATAATGGAGTATCATGCTTTTGCTTCAGGTTACTTGGAAGGTTGAGAGAGCACCTCTGATTGGAAAATTGCAGTAGTGTTCCCATTCTAAGAAAAGGGGTTTAGTAGGATGTATTTCAACCGCATTCCCCAGCATCTTCAGAAAAGCATACATCAGTAGTCTGGAAAGAACTAGAGATCATGCAGCTCCTTGTCCTTTTATAGGTATTGAGGAGGCAATGGGAGTTCATCAATGCTGTCCACATGAGTTCTGTGGAATTAGAGAAGGCACGTGACTATGTACCATGCAATGCACTGTGGAAAGTGTTTGCACAGGGCAGAGTTTCAGAGTCACTGGCTCATGCCAGCCAGTGCCGTATTCGATGAGTGAGAATTGCATCTGCATTTTCATTAAAGTCAAATCTAATCATAGTATGTGTAAGACTCAGTTAATGAAGTGTCTCATCTCCCCTCATTTGTTATTTTCATGCTCAGTATATTAAGGTTTGAGGTGCAGCTGATAAGGGGATACAAGAGTTGCATCATTGTTCTTTATATATCACATTGTCCTCTTCGCCTCAAATGATTCTGATCTACAGCTTTGCACAGGAGTGAGTCACTAGTATGAAGAAGCGGAGATGAAAATAAGCACCTCAAATTAGAAGTCCTGGTTCTCCCATTAAAAAAAGGAGTGGATTGGTTTCTTCAGCTGAGGTGTAGGTGGAGGAGGTCAAATGTACTGGAATGTTATTAATAAGAGAAGGCGGAGGGTTTCAGTAGATTAATCAGTGAATGACTACACCAACACCAATGATGCAGACAATGTAATGTACTGAGATCAGGAAGCAAGAGCTGAGTCAATGGACAATGCTCTCACTTCACTGGTCAGTCTATGTCCTCATCCTGACCTATGGTCATAAGATTGGGTTAGTGACCGAATGAATGTGATGATAGATAAAGGCAGCTGAAATAATGTTTTTATGAAGTAGATGGGCTCACACACTCCCCATGACAGATGGAGGGCCTTGGAAATCCACAAAGATCTTGGGGTATGGCAACCACTTTACTGTGTTGACAGGAATCTGTTAATATGGTTTGGGTACCTTGTGGGTATGTCCCCTGGGTACCACCCTGGGAGATTAAAGGCACAGACCTCTGGGAGGAGGTCCTCTGACAGACCCTGGACACAATAGTGGGATTATATCTTTGAAGATGTCTGGGAGCACCAAGGACACCACAGGATAAGCTGCAGACTCCATTTGGGGATAGAGAACTCTTGTCTACCCTGATCTGTTTCCTACCAATGTCAGCCTGCCCCAGAGACGTGGTTTAGAAAATGGTGGTGATGCCCAGTACAACCAACATGTTATAAATCCTTCTTGTTTCTGGAAGAGTCCAACAGAAGCACATGATGCTGATATTCCTGGCTGTAAAAATGCTGCATCTACTTCAGTAATTACTACTACAAGGCCTGTCACCCAACAGTCCTCAGACTCATTTGATCCAATAACCTCCGTCTCCCATCTGGCTGGGACTACAGATACACATAACTGCACCTGGCAATATTTATGCCTAGATCACAAATAAACAACAGAAAAAAATCTATGGCTTGTAAGAAATCACCTTGATTACTCCCAGCTGCTATAACTCACCTAAATATATACAATACCCAATCAAAGCAGATAGAATAGCATAGCTCTGAAAAAATAAAATAAAAAAACAGAAAGGTCAAATACTTCCTTCCTCAGTTTTACCTTTGATATCTTTGTTTTGTGCAAGAGGGAGGAGGGGAACCTGCGCTTTGCCGATGTATAGCATTTCCTCCGAGTCACTGTCATCAAATACATATATTGAGAATAGTTCTGCCCTCAAATATAAGTCCAAATCAGTGGTAACAGAAACAAGAAAAGACATGTGATCATTGAAATGGGGGTCAGTGCCATATGGGATTACAGGAGTATCATGGTCTGGGAAGTCAAAAAACTTGTACATAGCATACGGGCTTGGCTGCAGCACTGGACAGCGTGCTCGGAGACAGTGGCAACTTATAACAGTGATATGCAGTTCATTGCTGGGGCATTTGTCTGCTGTCAATCCAGTAATCTGAAAGAAGCAAAAGACAGAAAGAAAAAGTGAGCAATACAATTTCAGATCATAAGCATTACTAGATCTTCAATCAGAGCTTTTACATCTCTGACCTCAGGAGAATTTTCCTACCATAATCATGTCAGTCACAGCTGATAGGTAAATGTCAGTGGAATCATCTTTCATTTAGGAGATGTGTAATAATGATATTTATTTGTTCAAAAATAGCATCTTAAATATTAGCAGATAAAACATTTTAAATGGTTTAATTTACATAAACACTTAAATGGCAATGAACACTACAGATATGTACTTACCTTATCTGTCTCCATTGTGAATGACTGTTTCAGCAGCTTCATTTACAAACTTTAATCTTGAACCTGTGACCACACCTCTTAAAAGCAACATACCATGATATATGTCACTTAGTCTGGCACTTAGGAATGCTATGTACTACTCTGTTGAGTAAAATTTAAAAGCACAAGTGTATAGCCGTCTGTGTTGCTTTGTAGTCTGCAAGTATCATAAACTTTAGCTCACTTGATTTCACCCTATTTTACACATTCAATCCTTTAGTCTGATCATGAGTTGCAAACTTTTTCTCACAATGTGTCGCCCATTTTGGTGACTATTTGAGAGTTTTTTTTACAGCTGGCGGTGAGAACATGTCTGTGGATGCTAGTGTGTGCGTGTTTTGGGGGTAGGAGTATGGTCAGTGATGGGGGTGTCAGTGTTATTAGCCTTTAGTACACTGTTTTATCTCCTCTGATCATGTGATTTACTTCCATAACTTGAATCTTGGTGGACACATACACTTACTGTTCTCTTCATATCAGCAACTGATGATAGACTGGCATCTTTTACTAAAGTATTAATTTTGGTGTATTTTTCATTTCAGGAGAGCTTCATTAATTCTTCATAATGACAGAGGAACAGGAAGCATAACTCTCAACCTCTTATAGCAAGAAATCTGGACAAAAGCTGACATAATGGTAGGACAAAGGCCCAAAAATAGGGGCATATTTTAAATATTGCTCTCGCAAACCTAGCAAGTTGCTAGAATAAAATGATTTGCTTTAGCATGCATTTTCTGAAGGACAGGAAATCTGAAACTCAAATGTGTGTCATTATTTAGTGACTTTAAGCCTTAGAACATCCCAGTGATTTGTCAAAAAAATAATCTCCTTCTTCTCTGTTGAGATCTGGCTAGAATAATTCCATCTACTATTTTTAAACAAGAAATGTCTTTATTGAATTAACACTTATGACATAGGCAATCATACATTTATATAAATGAAAATAAATCACACAGACATATTTTCAGTTCCAAGCCTTTTAAATCACATATAATCTCCTATACAGTCATTCTCAGTCAACTATTACACAGCTCATTCAATTCCTCCATTCACTTAAACCTCTTTCCTCCTCCAAAACATTATTCTGCATGTGTCATTCCCACAATTCCTATTTTTTTCTATGTACTTTGCTCCTACCCTTTTCTAAAGATCCCATTTCCAGTTCTTTTATCTCTGTTACTATATTCACTACTTCTACTATGGTTGGTTTAGATTTTGATTTCTATTTTCTGGTAATTGTTTAGTGTTTAGTGCTAAAAAGGAGCCACCAGAATTAAACTCAGCAAGGCCTTACTATGTCTAGGCAATTCTGATTCTGTATCACAACTCAAAAAATGTCAGTAGTTATACAAATTTACTCGCCCAATATTTCTAACAGAGTAGTCTGCATGGAATTCTTAAAGTCTACCAACTCGTTACACTCCCAAAACATTTGTTTCCAATTACATCTTTCTTCCCTATCACACCATCAACATTTGCAATCTACCTGAGGAAAAATTCTTTGGAGTCTGCTTGGTGTTTAAAAACACATATGCAAATACTTCCAAGCAAAGATACTGCAGCTTCTAAACTTTGTTGTACATCTGGAAGTCATTGTGATGATTGGGGAGAGATGGGCGAAGGCTGCCAGCCTAGTCAAATAGAATTTGATATATAATTCTGCAGTTGCAAATAAATGTAAAATACAGGCATGTTTTCTTGAGTGTAAAAGAATATTGTGAAATGCGGAACTGCAAAATATGTGACAACATTGCAGTCTACTGGCCCATTGAAGCATGTTGCGACCCTTTCATATTAGAATTTGGCTCCAGTGCTGGATCTGGATGAAGGTTTCATGCCCATTGTTTTAAGGCTAAGGTTTATGATCAGAATTTACATGTGGAAGGTGCTTTATTGCTCTGGTTTCTGCTAGAATAAACATGTGAAATGCCTTGTATTGTTGTAAAGTTCTGAGCAGGTGTTAGATTGCTAAATAATGCAGTTTGTGGGCTGAGAACTCAGACCAGGTGTTAAGATGGTGCAATATGAATACTGGGAAAACCTAAGTGTCAAAAATAATGTCGTTTGGGGGGGGGGGGCTTAGAGACATGTTTGTTAGTAATGTTTAAATACTACTTCTCACAAGAGACTGGGAGCATTTTGATCTTGGATATCCAACTTATCAGCACTCTGCCTTATGCTCACATGTAAGTTTTAGCACTCTGATTTCTTGTAGGAATAGTTAAAGCTAGTAAAGATTAATTAGGTATTTTTCTTTAAAGTCAGACCTGTCATACGGTATTATTTTAAGTTTCTGTGCGATCTCTGAACTCTTAGATATCTCTGTGGTGTAGTAGTTTTATTATTAAATATTTATAAAACCTTCTACCTGTGGCTGGTTTGTGTAGAGATAAGCTCTAGAGTACATTGCATATTTATAGAGTTTATTGTAATAGGTCACTCTAAAGTAAGCCTTGACTTTTAGTCACACTACCATTGGATAACAGAATTGCACAATAATAATTGGACACCCTTTTAAGGGCCTTTTAGTAGTTGATATTATTAGCTGGGTGGTGGCAGTAATTACTACCATATAGTCTGGGTAAAGGGGCACACCTGGAGAATCTGTGTCAGCCTTTCCCAGAAGTGTCTGTGAAGTTGCATAAATACTTATCTCAAAGTGTGTGTGTGTGTGTGTGTTGTGTCAGCTACTTGTCAGTGACACAAAGCACTGGTTGGACAGAGAGGGTACTGGAGATTCTAGCTTGGCCAGCTAGGCTAAGACCTGGACCCTATAGCTGTGCCAATGGGGAGTCTTATTGGGGACCTGGTGAGCAATGGAGCAGCCAGCCTCAGACTGACTGTGATCTCTGTGTGCACTTAAGAGAAATTGTACTTTACTGTGTGTATTAGTTATCATTTCCTCTTCTATGAGATGACCTCCCTGGTGTTAGTGGTGAGGATTGAGGCTCCTTGATTGCTGGGCAGGGCACGGTCATCACAGTCATACGTGTATCATCTTAGTGAACTATTTCAGTCTCTCTTCCAAATCTTTTCTAACCTCCACTGACTGAATCCTATAGTCATCATGCAATATTTTATATGCCCTACTAATTATCCCTTTTTTAACAACAGCTTCTGCTCTAGATTCTACTAAAAACCTCTACCCACTTAGGATCCCCCTATTCCTTTCTCATAACTAGGATCCCCTTATTTCCATTGATGAACACCTGAATTTTAATAATCATATTCAAATAAACATAAAAAAACTCATCAGAAACTCGGTATGCTCTATAGAAATGCTAACTTTCTTACTCCATCTTCAAAACAAACTCTCGCCATGACCTACCTTCTCCCTTCCCTACTGTATGGTGCCCCTATTCTATCTAATCTCACCACTTCTATCTCCTCAAAACTTGAAAGTTGCTACTATAAAATTGCCAAATTCGCTACTAACTCCCCCCATTCTACACACCATTGCATCTGCCTCCATAGGCTCCAATGGCTAGAACTCCCTAATCAACTCGATTTCCTCCAACTTACTACTGCACACAAACTAATTTTTAACCCTACTGCTTGCCCTGCATTATCCAATAGCTTGACTATATATACTCCTCCAAGGCCCCTAAGATCTAGCCACCAAAATCTTATATCTGTGTACAGACCCAAATGACCCCCTGGCCAACTCCTACTTTCTTACACTACAGCAAAAAATGGAACTCACTTCCTTCCCTCCTAAGAGTCACTACAAGCTATGAACAGTTCAAATCCCTTCTCCATTCTCACCTTTCCCAAAATTGGAAATGTAATTGTATACTCCCTACCTAGATCTTATTTCATCCTAGTTCCTTTCTCCCCTACCCCTGGTTCCCCTTCTTCAGACTCAGTCCTTAGCTCCCCTCCCTCTTCCTCTTATCTCCCCCCCCCTCCCTGACTAAACCCTTTACTTCCGTTAGGTGCTCTTCCCTCTGCCCACCTGTATGCTTAGTCTCACATTTGAATCTTTTTGCCTTTTTCTTAAGGTGTTCTTCTGGTCTCTATCATAAAAGGATCACTACTCTATTCTGTTTTTCTGCTATCTTCCTCCTGACCTCTCTTCTCCTTTAAACTTTTTGCTTCTCCTTCGCTTCTCCTATGCATTCCTGCTCTTGCATTCAAACTCATTCTATATTTTCCTTCTTCTTTACTACTTCACTTAACATTACAGTTGCATAAAACAAGATTTTCTTATGTATACTGCCTAATGTACCTCATTTTTGAAGAATTGTTAAAATATTGTGCTATTAGAACTCAGAGTGTTTTTGTGTATAATATATTAGTTTACAGTCCTTCTGCTGTGTTATGCTTGTATTTTTGTGTGCAATGTATTACTTTATTGTATTATCATGGAGCTTTTCTCCCCAGGCCTCCACTGAAAACGGGCTTTCGAGCCCAGTGGACTTCCCCGGTTATCAAACTGGAAATAAATAAATAATAATAATAAATAAATGCCTGTACTCGGATATCAATCCTTGATAAGGAAGGCATCTCTAGCCTGCAGTCCAAATTAATTCTTGTCCTCTTCCCATTATATTACCTCTCCCTCTCTAATTATTTGCTCCCAATATCTTGGTTCCTTTGCCAGTTTTCACCAGAAAAATCCCAACCCCCTCTTGCCTATTCTCTATATCACTAATTGCATTCATCCCTATTAGTAAAATCTCCTTTCTCCACTTCCGTTTTGGCTTAGTTCTTAGAATACTTTCTTACCTTATCAATATAATATTCTGTGTGCTTACTGCTTTTCTCCTTAAGGACCTGCATCCAAAATTCCAGTCTCTCCTTATTTCATGAGCTTCCCCATTTCAACATCATCCCTTTCCACTTTGAATTATAGCTTTCTGCTTGTGCTATGTATAGGAGTCTTGACTGCGTAGCTCTGAAATACCCCTTCAGATCAGGTAATCCCAAACCACCATGTTTGATTGGAAGGATCAACTTATCCCACTTGACTCTTGCCTACTTCCCATCTCAGATAAAAATCTTTCAATTTTTTTATTAATCGCTATGCACAACTTCTCCTATAGTTGAAAAAGTATGCCTGACCCACGTATAAAACTAAAGAGACTAAAAACATTTCACTACTTGTATCTTTCTAACTATATCCATAAAACACAGCTTCCAGTATTTGTTTTTATATTATCTTTTGTTTAGACTCTTCTCACTTACCCTCAGCTGCCATAACAGAATCCTTTTTAATCCATACTCCTAAGTATTTCATTTTATCATATCCCCTTAAATATTGGTATTGCTGATCAAATTTGCCTGTTGTTACATAGTTTACAGCTATTGCCTTTCTTCTATCTTCATTAATTTTCATCCCAAAAAGATTTGAAATCGTCTCAGAATGTTCCACAACACTGGAATGTCCTTTTTTGTTTTATTAGGTACAGAATAATATCATCTACAAATAAATCCAACTTTTCTTGATTACCACACTAATTATCCAAAAAAGACAAAATTCATCTCATTTTCCACTATTAATTTCCCACCAGCTTGCACTGCACTAAATGTAGTTTCATCTAACAATATCAAAATAGAACAAGTCACCCATACTAAGTTACTGGGTGTCATCATGGGTGGCAGTCTTAAATCCGATGAACACATCAGCCTGAATGACTGAAAACCCCTATGCAAATTAGGACCACTTTATAAAGTCAGGCCATATATCACTGACCATAGCAGGAAGGTAAATGTAACATCACTCTTACTTGTAAGCCTGATATATGCATCAACATTTTTATTTTTTATTTATTCTAATTTATTTTAATTAATTTGGCCTTTGACTGGGAAAGTCTATTTGAGCCAATGGTCCATTTTCAGTGAAGGCCTGGGAAGAAAAGTTCCATAACAGATTCAAAAACATTTAAATAGTATTTAAATAATTTATTTATTTATGACGTTCTTGTGATCAGTTGTGTGTGTGCATGTGTGTGTGTGTGTGTGTGTGTGTGTGTGTGTGTGTGTGTGTGTGTGTGTGTGTGTGTGTGTGTGTGTTTGTGCATGTGTAGCTTTCTAATGGGTTTCCTATTGAACACAAACTTCAAAATCATGTGGATAGCATTCCGTCTTATTCAAATTATTATTGTAAATAGTAGTTGAGGAGAAATTATACAAAGGGGAGAAAAGCTCCACAACAGATTAAATATTTTACAATGAGCTGGGGAGATAAGCTCCACAAAACACACATAAAAACATTTTACGATAGCTGCTAAGTAATTATATACAAGGGGAGAAAATCCTCAAAACATATAAAATAGAAGTGACTGAAATATATTTACACAATATAGATAAATTGGGATCAAGACTGCAGCATGTAGTGTAAGTAGCTAAACACTTTGCAGAAGTGGGGAGCCATTACTGAGTAATTAATATGTAGTTATTCAAAATAGTGGCTATATTTCTGATATTATATGGAGAGGAGAAATAATTGAGCGTTCTGCTGCCAAAACAGAGCAACAGAATGACACGAGAGGAAGTAATGTGCAGGTGAGAAATTCAGGACATGGAGAGATAGAGTTGATTAGTATTAGATGAGAATGTTATGGAAGGACACAACAGAGGAAAATAAATAGCGGTAAGTGTTGGCTGAAGAGGTAGAAGAACGAACATTAGCAGTATGGTTATCATTAAACTGAGAGCTGCTTTTAATGTTAGGCCTTTACTACCTACTAAGTTATGGAAATGTTAGAGATTCAGAGCGAGAAAGGCATAGTTATACTAAGTAGGTGGTCATGCATCTGCTTTTGTGGGTTGCGCAGGTACAGGTGTCAGATAGATACATTTTAGACTGGTCTTGAAATTGTAAAGTTTGCTCTTATGTTTAAAGGATAATGGGATAAAATTCCAGAAGTGCACTACATAGCTGGAATACAGAGACTTTTCTGCTGACAAGTGTGGTTTGTAGGTATTAAGAAGCATTTTGTTTTCACATCAAAGTGGATTTGTATGTATGCAGTAAGTCTTGTAGGGCTTTGCTTTTCTGTGGTTTGTTATTAATTTGTGGACTAGGAATAGTCGTGTGTAATTGAGTTGTCTGGGTAATTCAAGCCAATCAAGTTGTTTAGGGCTAAGCAGTGATAGGTTCTGTTTGATGAGTTAGTGTATTGTAGCACTGGTTTCGTTTATTGTTGATGGAAGCTTGATTGTTAAGCAGTTCTGGGGAACCCTATTGTAAAGTTGGAAGTAGAAGTGTAGAGACCAGGCGTTTCCTGATGAACCAGTTAAGTAGCACTTTGCCCAATATGTCCCTAATTTTTGATGGCTTTATTTTTTAGCTTGTTGCACATGCAAGCCTAATTTCAGGTTATCATCAATTGTCATGCCTAGTAACTTGGTCTGGGGGGGGGGGTGGATTCTACAGGAATGTTATCAGATGGTGTTACTGAGAAAACTTGGCGTTATGTAAGGGCTTTGGGGAATTATATTAGCAGCTTTTTGGGGGGATTGAGTGGAAGCTGGGAGTTACTGAGTCAGTTTTCACTTCATGAAAATAACTCAAGTGATGCGTTGTAGAGTAGCTGGGTTACTGGCAGTGTAGGTTAATGTAAAAGTGTAGGTTAATGTAAAGTCATCTGCATATTGAGAGAGAGATGTTTGACATTTAATGGTGTCTAGGTTATTGATAAATATGTTGAAAAGCAGTGACACCAGTATAAAACATTGGGGATACCTGTTCTGACATGTAGGAAGAATGAGTAAGAATTAAAACATTTAATAGACTGTAGTCTATTGCAAAGGTAACTAGAGAACCAGTTGCTGGAGATGTTTGATAGGCCATGTCAAGATAGCTGTTTTAGAAGTAAGCTATGGGAAACAGTATCCAAGGGCTTGGACAGATCCAGAAACACAGCAGAAAGTAAGCCTTTGCCTCTGGCTAGGTTAATAGAGCTGGTGAAATTTAGGAGATCTGTGGTAGTGCTGTGACCTCGTCTGAAACCATGTTGGGTGTGAAGTAAAGAAGTTGTTTGTTTGCAAATGGGTCACTAATTGATAATAAATGCATTTTACAAGGATTTTTGAAAGGGAGAGAGAATGGCAATGGATCTAAAGTTGGATATATCATGAGAGCTACCTCCCTTGTCAAGTGGAAGGACCGGAGATTCTTTTCCATGGGGCTGGGACATGTGAGTCTTGAATAGACCTATTTATGAGAATGGATACTGGAAAGAATATTGAGCTCACAGCCATTTTAGGACATGACCAGGAATTCCATGAAGATAGAACCCTCAGGCATGTCTTGATTATCATGGTGGATACTGGTTGAAAGGAGAAACAGTGAGTATTAATGTAATTAGGAGGTGAGACTGAGTGGGATGTGGTCAAATTATTAGAGGAGGTTGATTTGTTTTCAGTTTGGTTGTGAAGTAGTTTAACAATGCTACAGGTGAAATGATCATTGAAAATCTGGCTGTTTCCTTTGGTGAGCAGTGAGGGTTTGGGATTTGGTTGGCCATTTGATCCAGGATGTAGTATTTTGGATATGATGAACCAGAATTGCCCAGAAATTTTTTAGCCTCTATTATGCAAACTGGAATAATAAAGTTTCTTGTCAAGTTTGATCTGGCATTTGGCTTTATTTTGTATGCATTTATAGTATTGGAGATCTGTTTTATTACTGAGCCATGCCTTCTAGGCTTTATCTCTATTCCTCATTAATATCATGATAGTAAAAGTGAGGCAAGGAGCAGGGTTGTTTTGCTTTCTTTTAAGACTCAGGGGAACAATTTGTTTAGTAGTTCCATAAATGCCTTATATCATCTTCTAATGACAAGATTTTTAGGATGTTCCAGTTGTGAGATTGTAGTGAGGTGTTAACCAGTTGTGGGTCAGAGCTGTTAATGTTGCAAGAGGGTTTATATGTGTGTAGCCTGGGAGACTGATGGCATTCTCTTGTGGCTTATATGGGCAGGTGGTAACTAAATGCAGTAGCTAAGGTGCAATGGGAGCTTATATTGTTAGGGTGACTTGCAAGCAACCAGTCTGGGGTGGTAGCTTTACCATTTTTCAGGTTGATTCTGGTAAGATCAGTGATATGTTGGGAGAAACTGTACAGGTTTATACTAGAAGTTTTTATCTCAGAGGTGAAACTCAACATTTCTCTCACTCTCTTTTTTTTATGTTAACAGAGCCTAGTAAATTGTTTCTGTGTGTACATTAAGGGATAGCCAGGACAGGATATCCTCCAATTTGTTGGTATTGTTTCCAGGTGGGATATAAAGGGCTGCCATGCACAGTGTTTTATGTGTGTTTATTTTTAGGTTATTTAGAAGTAGTGTGGCATGGGAAATGGGGCAGGTGACTTGTCTGTGCTTCTGTGGTACATTGTTGTATAAAAGGGCTGCCGGTAGTTTGGCATGGGAAATGGAACAGGTGACTTGTCTGTGCTTCTGCGGTACATTATTGTATAAAGGGCTGCGTGCTTCTGCGGTACATTATTGTATAAAGGGCTGCCATACACATTGTTCTATGTGTATTTTTAGGTTATTCAGAAGTACTTCAGCATGGGAAATGGGACAGGTGACTTACCTGTGCTTCTGTGGTACATTATTGTATAATGGGCTGCCATACACATTGTTCTATCTGTGTTTATTTTTAGGTTATTTAAAAGTAGTTCAGCATGGGAAGTGGGACAGGTGACTTATCTGCATCTGCAATACATTGTTGTATAAGAGCTGCCATACACATTGCTTTATGTGTGTTTATTTGTATGTTATTTAGAAGTAGTTCAGCATGGAAAATGGAAAATGGGACAAGTGACTTGTCTATGTTTCTGTGGTACATTATTGTATAAAGGTCTGCCATACACATTGTTCTATGTGTATTTTTAGGTTATTTAGAAGTAGTTCAGCATGGGAAATGGAATAGGTGATTTTTTTATTTCTTTGTTTATTGCATTTGTTTTGTGGGATAGTCCACTGGGCCTAAAAGAGTCCATTTTCAGTGGAAGCCCAGGGAGAAAAGCTCTGACAAGAACATAGACACAGAAAATATTAAACATTAATTGGTACAAAAGTAGATACAGTGTTACAGATAGTGATTACAGTAATATATACAGAATATATACATAAAACAAGGAATTTTATTGGTTGCCAAATGATTTCAATCAGAGAGTTATAAACAGAGATATATTAATCAGCATTATTGTACCAGTATCAAGAAATGATAAAAAATTATAATTATGGAGAAAATATCATCAGTCCGCAGTAGCAAAAAGCACAGGAGTTTAGTTATCATATAAGGCATTATATGGAGGAGTTAGGTTATAGAGCAGGTACAGAGCCAGGAAGGGTTGTTATAGAACAGGTACATAGCCAGGAAGAGTTGCTATAGAACAGGTACATAGCCAGGAAGGGTTGCTATAGAGAAGGTACATAGCCAGGAAGGGTTGCTATAGAGCAAGTACATAGCCAGGAAGGGTTGCTATAGAGCAGGTGCATAGCCAGGAAGGGTTGCTATAGAGCAGGTACATAGCCAGGAAGGGTTGCTAAAGAGCAGGCACATAGCCAGGAAGGGTTGCTATAGAGCAGGTACATAGCCAGGAAGGGTTGCTATAGAGCAGGTACATAGCCAGGCAGACATGTTATAGAGCAGGTACATAGCCAGGAAGGGTTGCTATAGAGCAGGTACATAGCCAGGAAGAGTTGCTATAGAGCAGGTACATGGCCAGGAAGGGTTGCTATAGGACAGGTACATAGCCAGGAAGGGTTGCTATAGAGCAGGTACATAGCCAGAAAGGGTTGCTATAGAGCAGGTACATAGCCAGAAAGGGTTGCTATAGAACAGGTACATAGCCAGGAAGAGTTGTTATAGAGCAGGTACATAGCCAGGAAGGGTTGCTATAGAGCAGGTACATAGCCAGGAAGGGTTGCTATAGAGCAGGTACATATCCAGGAAAAGTTGTTATAGAGCAGGTACATAGCCAGGAAGGGTTGTTATAGAGCAGGTACATAGCCAGGAAGGGTTACTATAGAGCAGGTACAGAGCCAGGAAGGGTTGCTATAGAGCAGGTACAAAGCCAGGATGGGTTGTTATAGAGCAGGTCCATGGCCAGGAAGGGTTGCTATAGAGCAGGTACATAGCCAGGAAGGGTTGTTATAGAGCAGGTACACAGCCGGGAAGGGTTGTTATAGAGCAGGTACATAGCCAGGAAGGGTTGTTATAGAGCAGGTACATAGCAAGGAAGGGTTGTTATAGAGCAGGTACATAGCCAGTAAGAGTTGTTATGGAGCAGGTACATAGCCAGGAAGGGTTGTTATAGAACAGGCACATAGCCAGGAAGGGTTGTTATAGAGCAGGTACATAGCCAGGAAGGGTTGTTATAGAGCAGGTACAGAGCCAGGAAGGGTTGCTATAGAGCAGGTACATAGCTAGGAAGGGTTGTTATAGAGCAGGTACATAGCCAGGAAGGGTTGCTATAGAGCAGGTACATAGCCAGGAAGGGTTGCTATAGAGCAGGTACATAGCCAGTAAGAGTTGTTATAGAGCAGGTACATAGCCAGGAAGTGTTGTTATAGAGCAGGTACATAGCCAGGAAGGGTTGCTATAGAGCAGGTACATAGCCAGGAAGAGTTGTTATAGAGCAGGTACATAGCCAGGAAGGGTTGCTATAGAGCAGGTACATAGCCAGGAAGAGTTGTTATAGAGCAGGTACATAGCCAGGAAGGGTTGCTATAGAGCAGGTACATGGCCAGGAAGGGTTGCTATAGAACAGGTACATAGCCAGGAAGGGTTGCTATAGAGCAGGTACATAGCCAGGAAGGGTTGCTATAGAGCAGGTACATAGCCAGAAAGGGTTGCTATAGAACAGGTACATAGCCAGGAAGGCTTGTTATAGAGCAGGTACATAGCCAGGAAGGGTTGCTATAGAGCAGGTACATAGCCAGGAAGAGTTGTTATAGAGGAGGTACACAGCCAGGAAGGGTTGTTATAGAGCGGGCACATAATCAGGAAGGCTTGTTATAGAGCAGGTACATAGCCAGGAATGGTTTTTATAGAGCAGGTACATAGCCAGGAAGAGTTGTTATAGAGCGGGTACAGAGCCAGGAAGGGTCATTATAGAGCAGGTACAGAGCCAGGAATGGTTGTTATAGAGCAGGTACAGAGCCAGGAAGGGTCGTTATAGAGCAGGTACAGAGCCAGGAATGGTTGTTATAGAGCAGGTACAGAGCCAGGAAGGGTCATTATAGAGCAGGTACAGAGCCAGAAATGGTTGTTATAGAGCAGGTACAGAGCCAGGAATGGTTGTTATAGAGCAAGTACAGAGCCAGGAAGGGTTGTTATAGAGCAAGTACAGAGCCAGGAAGGGTTGTTATAGAGCAGGGACACAACCAGGAAGGGTTGTTATAGAGCAGGTACATAGCCAGGAAGGATTGTTATAGAGCAGGTACATAGCCAGGTGGGGTTGTTATAGAGCAAGTAAATAGCCAGGAAGGGTTGTTATAGAGCAGGTACACAGCCAGGAAGAGTTGAGATGATTTTTCAGTATTTGTTTGAAGGTGGTGGTGTTGCCTGTATTTCTTATAAAAGGTCGAAGTGAGTTCCATAGTTTGGTGATGTTGAAAGAAGAGAGGACGTGACCAGCAGGTAAGGTGGGCTTTTCTACTTTTAGAAGTAGATGATTTTTCAGATCTTAGTTGCCTGCTAGGTTAGTATTGGGTGAGTAGTGTCAAGAGAGCAGGACAGTCTGTGAGTCTGCAGATTATTTTGTGTGCTGTAGTTAGTTGAGTGAATGACAGAAGATAGGGGATTCCAGCCAGCCTAATTGTTTCAGTGAATTACAGTGGTGGGATGAGAATTTGGCCTTGGTGGCAAATTTGGCTATTCTGTTGTAACACATTTTAAGTTTGGATTTTGCAGAATTTTGAATATTAGTGAGGAGAGGGGCACCATAAAGGAAAGAGGGTAATACAATGGTGGTTGCAAGGGTTTTCTAGTAGACAGGCTAAGAAAGTGTTGCCGCCTGTAGAGCATACCAAGCTTTTGGTGTGTCTTTACGATGTTATTGTTTTTGTGCAGGTCAAAGTTAAGGTTTTTATCTATAATAATGCCTAGTAGTTTAGTGTGTGGGACAACTTCTATAGTGGTATTGTCTTGGGCTTGTATAGTGAATTTTTTTTTTATCTAGGGAAGTGGTTTTCTAAGAGGTAAAAAGTGCTCATTTATTTATTTATTTATTTATTTTGAATTAAAGCAAGGTGATTGTTAAGCATCCAGGATTCAGTAGAGGTGAGGGTATTCTAGGTGATTTGCTGGAGTTCAGAGCTGAAATTTGCAGTGCATATTATTGTAGAGTCATCAGCATACTGGATTACTGAGCATTGTGGGAGAGTGGAGTGAAAGTTGTTAATAAAGATGCTAAATAAGACAGGACCAAGTATGGAGTCTTCGGGTACTCCTGTGAAAGTATTGAGGGAGGGAGAAAGAGTAAGAGTGTTGCCATTTGGTGGATTGCTGCCTATTGGAGGGACGTGGGGAAATGTGGTGGGTGGATAGCTTGGAGAGGAGTATGATGTGGGAAATGATATCAAAGGCTTTGGAGAGGTTAAGAAAAGAGAAAGGTTTATTTTGCCAGAATCCCATGCCCAGTTGACTGCATCTAGGACGGAGAGTAGTACTGAGTGGTGCTGTGTCCTGGTCTGAAACCATGCTGAGTGGGTGATAAAATTTCGTTTTCAAGCAGGTTGTTGAGGAGTTGAGCATGGATGCATTTTTCCAGTATTTTAGAGAGGGGTGAGAAAACTGCTATGGGTGGACAGTTTGTGGTGTCTGTGTTGGTGCTGCCTTTGTGTAAGTGAGAATGTATGCTTTTTTCTAGATGTCTGGGACTAGGGATTCATTAATTGATCTGTTAATGAGTATGCTAATGTGATAAGCTATATAGTGGAGGAAGCATGGGGGTAGATTGTCAGAGGCCAGAGTACAGAGTTTTAGCTGAAGTAAAAGTGTTTTTATTGTGGTGATGGATATGGGGGAGAATTTTAGATTGCAGTTGAGGGTAGGACTGTTTACTGGCATGATTTGGTCATCAGCTGTCTTGGTGGTGGTGATGCCAACTGTAGGATAGGTGGTGGTTAGGTTAGCTATGGTGTTAATGAAGTAGGAATTGAAGGGGGGGGGGCAATTTTGGCTGGGGTTTTGTCTGGTTCAGGGGATGGGTTGCTTTGAGAGCCTGGTGTAATAGTTGGTTAATGGAGGACCAGACTTTTTTGGGATTATCTTTATGTTGGCTTTGTAGCTGGAGGTAAGAACTACTGTAAGAACCTACTTTCACAAATAATACTTATGATGCTTATTCTTCCTTTAAATTGAATATAAATTCATGCTTGTAGTTGTACTTGTAATACTGTACAAAATGTTTTATTATATCCCGTGTATTCTTCTGCATGTTTATTATCAAATATTTTGTATATTTGTATGTTTGGAGTGTTTCTCCCCAGGACTCCACTGAAAATGGGCTATCTTAGCCCAATAGACCATCCTGGTAAACCAAATGTAAATAAATAAATAAGGTGGTGGACTTTTTTTATCTCTGGTTATTAGTCATGTTGCCTGGTTATGGAATTGCTTGTATTGTAGTAGAGTTGAGGGGTCTTTGTTTTTCTGCCACAATGTCCAAATTTTATCCCTTGTGGACATTACTTTTTTGGTAGATTTTGAGAGCCAGCTTGCATGGTTATGTTTTATCCATTTTTGTTGGGTGCAAGCTTGCCTATTTAGGATGTATAGGAATGGTGAGTTAAAGAATTCAACAGCCTCAGTAAGTGGTAGGGATTTGAGGGGTTCTCAATTTATTTTAGCAAAGGTTTCATTAAATAAGGATGGTTGGAACTTAGTCAAATGTCTGGTTGATTTGTATTGGTGTTGGCCTGTGGTTGGGGAAGATTTGTGTAGGATATATGCTGGGTGGTGGTCGCTAATGGTATTAGGTAGTATGCCTGCAGTGGTGAAATTTGTGGGGTCTGGTGATGTCTTGAATTAGTTGAGAGACTTGTAAAGGTTTATGTTTTTTGAGGGGTTATTTTGGGCAAACTCTAGCCAATCAATGTTTGCATCACCAAGGATGATGGTTTCATTATCATTCCAGGCAAGTATGTTCTCTAATACTGGTACGTTGTTTCCTGGAGGATATACACAACAATTATGCAAATGTTTTATGATCGTTGTTTTAATATTGAGATTAGTACTTCAGTTGTGGTGAAGTTGGGTGATGGTTTTAACTAGGGAGGTAAAGTATATTTGCTAGGGAAGAGTATTGCTACTCTCCCTACTCTCTTGTGGGGCTGATCAGCTCTCAGGCATGAGTAGCCCGGGGGGGGGGGGGTTCTACATATGATTTCAACCAGGTTTCGGTAGCTGCTATAATATCGGAGTTGTTTTGTGAAATCCACACCTGGAGTTCAGGTATCTTGTTTCTAAGGCTATAGAGATTTATAGTTGATAGTATGAGAGATTTACTAGGTTTACTGGGGCTGGGGGGGGGGTTCTACATATGATTTCAACCAGGTTTCGGTAGCTGCTATAATATCGGAGTTGTTTTGTGAAATCCACACCTGGAGTTCAGGTATCTTGTTTCTAAGGCTATAGAGATTTATAGTTGATAGTATGAGAGATTTACTAGGTTTACTGGGGCTGGGGGGGGGGGGTTGGGCCTGGGTTGGATTGTATATCACTGCACTGGGATATAACGCTTTAACAAAATATGTGGGTTATATTTATCAGTTTTTTCCTATGAATGGTATAGTTGCTGGTGGTGGTGTGATAATGGGATGTCTTTGAAGAGGTAGAATTTTGACTTTCGATGGTACAGAGGTGTTAGCTGTGAATAACCTAGGGTGGATGTCCAAGTAACTTGATGAATGTGGTTTATGTGTGGTAGTTGTACAGGTGGGTGTAGGAGGTATGTTGGTGTCTGGAGAGTTATGGTTATTGTTAGGAGACAGAATGGAAGTGAGAGAAGTGGAATCATAGTAATAGTAGTGATGGACATGATGATGGTTGAGTGCAATGAGATAGAATGAATATGAGCAGGACAGCTAGAGTTTAGGGGGTGGAGCACTATATGAACATATTTAGAATGGGTGGGGAATAATAAGGGGGGGGGTTAATGGATAGGTGGAAGAGAGGTGAGGGAGGGGTCAGGTTAGGTATAAGGTTAATGTTACGTGGGATGGGTGGGGATGGTGGCAGGGTGGAGAGTGGACGGAGTATAGCGAATGGAGCCAGCCCCCGCAGGGACAAGAACTGAAAAACTATCAGTTTAAGGTGAGTAATAAGCTTAAGATATTAGTATCTAACAAAAAAAATAATCTAAGTAGCTCTGGAATGCATTAAATAAGTATCACTGTAAGCACACAAACAGGGTTTTGGGCAGTTATAGAGTGCTGTGATTAGTATAGAGAGAATGCTGAAAGTAAAAAGCATAAATTGACTAATTTAAACGGTGAATGCTTGGGACTGGAAGATTATTTGTGTAAGGCTAATTCAGGTATTATGATGCCATCTACTGACAAGTGGCTAGAATAATAGGGAGGAGGGAACCCTTTGTTGTGCACATGCAGAAAATAACACACCTTTTAACGGTAAGCCTTAGAACTTCACAAAAAACAGGTTGTAATTCACCTATTACAACAGAAAAGCTCTAAGGTGTCAAGTTCTTACTTCCTGGAGATTTTATTTAGTGAAAAGATAGCCAGCTTCAGTGGACAGAAACAGCCTTTGTTGTTTTGCAGTTTAATCCCAGGTTGGGGGTGGCATGTAATTAAGAAACACATATGAACTATTGCAAAGGAGAAACTGTAGGGTGTCAGGTTCTTGCTTCCTGGAGGTTTTATTTATTTAAAAGATAGCCAGCTTCAGTCGACAAAAACAGACTTTTTTTGCAGTTTAATCCCAGGTCGGAGGGGGAGGACTTGTCTTTGCTTCTGTGGTACATTATTGTATAAAGAGCTGCTGTACATATTCTTTTATGTGTGTTTATTTTTAGGTTATTTAGAAGTAGTTCAGCATGGGAAATGAGACAAGTGACTTGTCTGTGCATCTGCAGTACATTATTACTACTCCTCCTGCTGTTTTGTTTATTGTATCAGCTTTTAAGGGTATTTCTATCTTACTGATATTAGATTTTAGCAAATATTTGGTTATTGCTAACGTGTCAGGGGAGTGACATTTTATCCACGCATGTAGTTCTGGAATTTTGTTTATAAATGGTTCTGAGTTTCATTTTGTTGTCATTTCTTATTTTGTCTGAAGTTATCAGCTAGGGTTGATTTATACTTGGTACATGAGATGGTCCAGTACTATATTTATTTATTTATTTAGTTGCAGTTGTTTACTGGGGTAGTCCTCTTGGCTGTTACATGCCCATTTTCAGTGGAGGCCAGGGGAGAAAAGCTCCACATATATTAAAAATATATACATATACATAGAAAGAATACATATGAAGTGAGTACAATTACAAGAGAATATAGAGTAAAGGTAACCAATGAAAATAATCCATTACAGGAGTATAAAGTAACATATGAAAAAAGTTCATTACAAGAGTATGTACACTAAGGGTAATGTGAAAAGAGTTCAGTACAACAGTTTGTATAGTAAGGGTAATGTGAAAAGAGTTCAGTACAACAGTGTGTATAGTAAGGGTAATGTGAAAAGAGTTCAGTACAACAGTTTCTATTGTAAGGGTAATGTGAAAATAGTTCAGTACAACAGTTTGTATAGTAAGGGTAATGTGAAAAGAGTTCAGTACAACAGTTTGTATAGTAAGGGTAATGTGAAAAGAGTTCAGTACAACAGTTTGTATAGTAAGGGTAATGCGAAAAGAGTTCAGTACAACAGTTTGCATAGTAAGGGTAATGTGAAAAGAGTTCAGTACAACAGTTTGTATAGTAAGGGTAATGTGAAAAGAGTTCAGTACAACAGTATGTATAGTAAGGGTAACATATTTAAACAATTTGAAACTTTGAACCTTTTTTGGAGGAATGAAGTATTTTAAATTTAATGAGGTTAGTGTGGTATTTTTTATATACGTGGGGACATATATTGCCCAGGATAGATGAAGGGATTATATTTTAAACAGGTATCTTTTGGTAGCTGTGAAGTATTCAAGGATTTGTGAAGATGTAGATGAGGGATGACAGAGTAAGACACTGAATTATGGTAGAGAGTGGGGAGTTTAGAAAAAAGGATGATTTAAAAGAGAGCATAGTTAAATGCTGATGAGAAGAGTACTGCTATTGTTGGTTATAGTAATAAGGTGATACAAGAGGTTGGAGTACTGCTATTGTCAGTTATAGTAATAAGGTGATACAAGAGGTTGGAGTACTGCTATTGTCAGTTATAGTAATAAGGTAATACAAGAGGTTGGAATACTGCTATTGTCAGTTATAGTAATAAGGTGATACAAGAGGTTGGAGTACTGCTATTGTCAGTTATAGTAATAAGACGATGTAAGAGGTTGGAGTACTGCTATTGTCAGTTATAGTAATAAGATGATACAAGAGGTTGGAGTACTGCTATTGTCAGTTATAGTAATAAGGTGATACAAGAGGTTGGAGTACTGCTATTGTCAGTTATAGTAATAAGATGATACAAGAGGTTGGAGTACTGCTATTGTCAGTTATAATAACAAGATGATACAAGAGGTTGGAGTACGGCTATTGTCAGTTATAGTAATAAGATGATACAAGAGGTTGGAGTACTGGTATTGTCAGTTATAGTAATAAGATGATACAAGAGGTTGGAGTACTGGTATTGTCAGTTATAGTAATAAGGTGATACAAGCGGTTGGAGTACTGCTATTGTCAGTTATAGTCATAAGGCGATACAAGAGGTTGCAGTTCTGCTATTGTCAGTTATAGTAATAAGGTGATACAAGAGGTTGGAGTACTGCTATTGTCAGTTATAGTAATAAGGTAATACAAGAGGTTGGAGTACTGCTATTGTCAGTTATAGTAATAAGGTGATACAAGAGGTTGGAGTACTGCTATTGTCAGTTATAGTAATAAGGTGATACAAGAGGTTGGAGTACTAGTATTGTCAGTTATAGTAATAACTTGATACAAGAGGTTGGAGTACTGGTATTGTCAGTTATAGTAATAAGATGATACAAGAGGTTGGAGTACTGCTATTGTCAGTTATAGTAATAAGGTGATACAAGCGGTTGGAGTACTGCTATTGTCAGTTATAGTAATAAGGTGATACAAGCGGTTGGAGTACTGCTATTGTCAGTTATAAAGGTGATACAAGCGGTTGGAGTACTGCTATTGTCAGTTATAGTAATAAAGTGATACAAGAGGTTGGAGTACTGCTATTGTCAGTTATAGTAATAAGGTGATATAAGAGGTTGGAGTACCGCTATTGTCAGTTATAATAATAAGGTGATAAAAGAGGTTGGAGTACTGCTATTGTCAGTTATAGTAATAAGGTGATACAAGAGGTTGGAGTACTGGTATTGTCAGTTATAGTAATAAGGTGATACAAGAGGTTGGAGTACTGGTATTGTCAGTTATAGTAATAAGATGATACAAGAGGTTGGAGTACTGCTATTGTCAGTTATAGTAATAAGATGATACAAGAGGTTGGAGTACTGCTATTGTCAGTTATAGTAATAAGATGATACAAGAGGTTGGAGTACTGGTATTGTCAGTTATAGTAATAAGATGATAGAAGAGGTTGGAGTACTGGTATTGTCAGTTATAGTAATAAGGTGATACAAGCGGTTGGAGTACTGCTATTGTCAGTTATAGTCATAAGGTGATACAAGAGGTTGCAGTTCTGCTATTGTCAGTTATAGTAATAAGGTGATACAGGAGGTTGGAGAACTGCTATTGTCAGTTATAGTAATAAGGCAATACAAGAGGTTGGAGTACTGCTATTGTCAGTTATAGTAATAAGGTGATACAAGAGGTTGGAGTACTAGTATTGTCAGTTATAGTAATAACTTGATACAAGAGGTTGGAGTACTGGTATTGTCAGTTATAGTAATAAGATGATACAAGAGGTTGGAGTACTGCTATTGTCAGTTATAGTAATAAGGTGATACAAGCGGTTGGAGTACTGCTATTGTCAGTTATAGTAATAAGGTGATAGAAGCGGTTGGAGTACTGCTATTGTCAGTTATAGTAATAAGGTGATACAAGCGGTTGGAGTACTGCTATTGTCAGTTATAGTAATAAGGTGATACAAGAGGTTGGAGTACTGCTATTGTCAGTTATAGTAATAAGGTGATATAAGAGGTTGGAGTACTGGTATTGTCAGTTATAGTAATAAGGTGATACAAGAGGTTGGAGTACTGCTATTGTCAGTTATAGTAATAAGGTGATACAAGCGGTTGGAGTACTGCCATTGTTAGTTATAGTAATAAGGTGATACAAGATGTTGGAGTACTGGTATTGTCAGTTATAGTAATATTGTGATACAAGAGGTTGGAGTACTACTATTGTCAGTTATAGTAATAAGGTGATACAAGAGGTTGGAGTACTGGTATTGTCAGTTATAGTAATAAGGTGATACAAGAGGTTGGAGTACTGGTATTGTCAGTTATAGTAATAAGATGATACAAGAGGTTGGAGTACTGCTATTGTCAGTTATAGTAATAAGGTGATACAAGAGGTTGGAGTACTGCTATTGTCAGTTACAGTAATAAGGTGATACAAGCGGTTGGAGTACTGCTATTGTCAGTTATAGTAATAAGGTGATACAAGCGGATGGAGTACTGGTATTGTCAGTTATAGTAATAAGGTGATACAAGAGGTTGGAGTACTGCTATTGTCAGTTATAGTAATAAGGTGATACAAGAGGTTGGAGTATAGCTATTGTCAGTTATAGTAATAAGGTGATACAAGAAGTTGGAGTACTGGTATTGTCAGTTATAATAATAAGGTGATACTAGGGGGCCCAAGTATGTGCTTTTGAACGTTGGATTGTGGTTCCAGTTTGTTCTGGCAGCGTTACCAACTTTGGACTGACAAAGTTAATCCTATTCCAGTTTCCATATTTGCTCTTTCTTTGTTTTATTTGTTCAATTAGCTGGGAGTTGCCTGTTTTTTTGGTTAGTAATGAGATGATACAATAGGTTGAAGTACTGGTATTGTCGGTTATAGTAATAAGGTGATACAAGAGGTTGGAGTACTGCTAATGTCAGTTATAGTAATAAGTTGATACAAGAGGTTGGAGTACTGGTATTGTCAGTTATAGTAATAAGATGATACAAGAGGTTGGAGTACTGCTATTGTCAGTTATAGTAATAAGGTGATACAAGAGGCTGGAGTAGTGCTATTGTGAGTTATAGTAATAAGATGATACAAGAGGTTGGAATACTGCTATTGTCAGTTATAGTAATAAGGTGATACAAGAGGTTGGAGTATTGGTATTGTCAGTTATAGTAATAAGGTGATACAAGAGGTTAGAGTACTGCTATTGTCAGTTATAGTAATAAGGTGATACAAGAGGTTGGAGTATTGGTATTGTCAGTTATAGTAATAAGGTGATACAAGAGGTTGGAGTACTGGTATTGTCAGTTATATTAATAAGGTGATACAAGAGGTTGGAGTACTGATATTGTCAGTTATAGTAATAAGATGATACAAGAGGTTGGAGTACTAGTATTGTCAGTTATATTAATAAGGTGATACAAGAGGTTGGAGTACTGCTATTGTCAGTTATAGTAATAAGATGATACAATAGGTTGAAGTACTGGTATTGTCGGTTATAGTAATAAGGTGATACAAGAGGTTGGAGTACTGCTATTGTCAGTTATAGTAATAAGGTGATACAAGAGGTTGGAGTACTGCTATTGTCAGTTATAGTAATAAGGTGATACAAGAGGTTGGAGTACTGGTATTGTCAGTTATAGTAATAAGGTGATACAAGAGGTTGGAGTACTGGTATTGTCAGTTATAGTAATAAGGTGATACAAGAGGTTGGAGTACTGCTATTGTCAGTTATAGTAATAAGGTGATACAAGAGGTTGGAGTACTGGTATTGTCAGTTATAGTAATAAGGTGATACAAGAGGTTGGAGTACTGCTATTGTCAGTTATAGTAATAAGGTGATACAAGAGGTTGGAGTACTGCTATTGTCAGTTATAGTAATAAGGTGATACAAGAGGTTGGAGTACTGGTATTGTCAGTTATAGTAATAAGGTGATACAAGAGGTTGGAGTACTGCTATTGTCAGTTATAGTAATAAGGTGATACAAGAGGTTGGAGTACTGCTATTGTCAGTTATAGTAATAAGGTGATACAAGAGGTTGGAGTACTGGTATTGTCAGTTATAGTAATAAGGTGATACAAGAGGTTGGAGTACTGGTATTGTCAGTTATAGTAATAAGGTGATACAAGAGGTTGGAGTACTGCTATTGTCAGTTATAGTAATAAGGTGATACAAGAGGTTGGAGTACTGGTATTGTCAGTTATAGTAATAAGGTGATACAAGAGGTTGGAGTACTGCTATTGTCAGTTATAGTAATAAGGTGATACAAGAGGTTGGAGTACTGCTATTGTCAGTTATAGTAATAAGGTGATACAAGAGGTTGGAGTACTGCTATTGTCAGTTATAGTAATAAGGTGATACAAGAGGTTGGAGTACTGGTATTGTCAGTTATAGTAATAAGGTGATACAAGAGGTTGGAGTACTGCTATTGTCAGTTATAGTAATAAGGTGATACAAGAGGTTGGAGTACTGCTATTGTCAGTTATAGTAATAAGGTGATACAAGAGGTTGGAGTACTGCTATTGTCAGTTATAGTAATAAGGTGATACAAGAGGTTGGAGTACTGGTATTGTCAGTTATAGTAATAAGGTGATACAAGAGGTTGGAGTACTGCTATTGTCAGTTATAGTAATAAGGTGATACAAGAGGTTGGAGTACTGCTATTGTCAGTTATAGTAATAAGATGATACAAGAGGTTGGAGTACTGGTATTGTCAGTTATAGTAATAAGGTGATACAAGAGGTTGGAGTACTGGTATTGTCAGTTATAGTAATAAGGTGATACAAGAGGTTGGAGTACTGCTTTTTTTTGGGAAAAATTTTCAAAATTATAGTAATTTTAAGGT